>NW_009208406.1:0-31740 GCF_000690835.1 Fulmarus glacialis
CGAGCTGCCGGGGGTGCGGGGCGCCCGGGGGGCTCCGCGGGGCATCTGCAAGGTGCGAGGGTGGGTTTGGTGTGTGAAACCGCCGGCCTCGCTCGATAAACCCCCCCTGGGAGCTAGAAAGCAGAAATCGCCCTTGCTTGCTCTGCCCCCGCTGTGAAGGGGATGGGTGTTTCCGCCCGGTGCTCGGTGGGGACAAACCGATACCGTGGAAATAGCAGGGCGTTTTAGTGGAAACTGAAGAACCTCATTTAAAAATCACGTTTCACATTCGCCCTCCATCGCAGGTTTGAACCTGCAGGTCCTACCCGCTTAGGTTCAGGTTTTGTTTAAGAAGGGCTTGCAATGAAGCAGGAATCACTTGAGAGAAAACGTCTGTTTCCGAGTGTGGGAGTACATACGTACCAGGAAAAGGAGACTTCACATTTGATACTACATATGTTTATCTCTGCACAAATAAGGCATGCCGGTGACATATGGATTTCCTATGTTTTCCCTATATAAACAGAAACATAAAATAAATGCACACAAACTCACCCAAATACACAAAAAGGAGTGTATGGAGAGAACCCGCTCTGCTGGGCAGCTGAGGTTCTTGTCATGTAACTATAGCACAAATATTAAAAAGCAGCCATAACCTCCTCTTTAAGTTAATAAACACAACAGATTTAAACAAATACGTGAACTGAGAAGCCTATAAAATACAAGACAAAACTTTGGGGAAAAACATTTGTGAAAGTTGTCAACGACGTAACAAATTCCCCACGCATACTGAAAGGTTTGCAAGGCTTTGAATGTCATAAAGTTGCCCCATCTCCTAATTTGCTTGTTTTTATCTCTGTCACTAGAATGCTGTTGTAAAGCTGTTCTACAAAGACTGTTATAACTTGTGACAACAATTTTTTTTTTTTTACTTGTAGACTCCAAATATGATTTCTGGAGAAGCTTTGCAAACAAGCAAATATAGTAGCGGCAGACGTGTATATATATATATATCTTCCAGTAGAAAGAATGCTTCCCTCTCCATCAAACCTTTGCTGGAGGAGTTGAGTTCACTGTATCAAGAGATTTGTAGAATTTGTAGAATTCTGGATTAATCTTATCATCTGGAGAGTACACCCGGTCTCCCCCTTCTTTCTTTGTACTCACAACTGTTCTCTCAACTTCTTTGCCTCACAGCTGCAGTGTTAATAATTTATTGGCCCAGTCACCTCCCTCATACTGGTTGAGCTGAGTCTTCTTCAAAGCCAAAGGAGTGAGCTGTTGGACGGCATGCAATACAGGCGGCACACTAACAAGGGAGATGCGAGTGAGCTTCAACTTGTCTTTGGTCATGAGTTCATGAGCCTTGTAAAGCTGCCGGGCAGGGTAACCAGATAAAGCGGAGATTTAAAAAAATAACCTTGGAGGCGAGGCCAGATCGTCTTTGATCTAAGGCAAATTTGCGCTGCTCTGTTACTCTAAGCTTGCACTAAAACAGACCTAGCTGGCAGCAGGAGAATGGGTGGAGGAGTTGCCTGGGCAGTGTTGGGAGGCAGAGGTATGTTGCTTGCTGCCATCTCGGTGCAAGTGTCGTGATAAAAGGGATGAGTCTGAAGGCATTTTGGCATCTCCGTGATCCAGGTGCGGTAGCAGCCCCTTGGAAATACGAAGCATTGGCACAAATGACAGCAGCCTCTAAGCTGCTCCACCGTGTACCAGAAGGCTGTTCAGCAGCACATGGGTCAGCAGTTGGGGCAACAGAAAGGTGGTTGGGTTGTACTCTGGGCTGGTAAGTGAAAGCAAGGTTGGGGCCAAACTATTTTATCAGACAAATATACAAACTGGATTCACTCACATCTGGAAGTAACAGCCAGCCAAATATATTCAGTATCAAACATTTGGAATGGGATAGTTTCCTCTGAGTCTCCATGACCCAGGCTGCCAGTGATAAAAGGAAATTCACTGTATGTGAGCTAAAAGTCATTTCAGTGCCAAATTCCCCCCCACACTGTTCCCCCTCCCCTTCTGCGCTCCTGCCTGGCTTCATGCGAAGGGCATTCAGTGCTGAGCCAAGCTTCCTTGTTCCCATTTGTTTTGCTGTTCACCTTACTGTTTTCCTTTCCTTTCTCTTTGCGTCTCTCTCAAAGGCTGAACAATGTTGTGTATGCAAACACACTCAATCTCCCAGCCACTGGTGAGAAGACCTCGACACCTTTCCATGTTGCTCTCTAGCCAGGCAAGACTCTAAGATAGCAAACTCGCCATCGGGGAACAAGTGGCTGTGGGCATAAACATGATGTCCGGTGCCCTCTTAGACCCACACATGGTATCCACACATCAGCACAGGGCTTGCAGCTATGGCAGAGGACTTAAATCAGACCCGCGTCTTTCCAGAATCATAGCTAGAGACTAGGGGAGACACCTTAGGGATCTAAAGCAGCACCAGATGCCGTAGGTAGGCAAGCTCCCAGCTTGTCTATTTACCCCTGTGCTGGTGTAAATTGGAGTAACTGCACTGCCTTCACAGAAGATTTGTGCCCCTGGTAGTTTTGTTGTTCTTTTAAAATTATTTTCCCAAATTAAACGAGACCCAAGCTCAGCGTCAAATCAGCTGAGCCCATCATACATTTTCAACTGAAGCTGGCCAATTATGTAAAGGTTTCACGACAACCACAGTTTTCAGTTGGACAATGTCCGTTCTTGAGGGCATTTTCCCATTTTTCAATAGAAATTTAGAAATATCAACAATATCAAAAAACGTGGCCATCTCAAACCCAGTGCTTCTCTTTGAATAGAAATTTTAAAACACGGGGTTTCACTTTGGTCTAAAGAGTTGCCTTTTCTCTTTTGCTATTTCCAAACCAAAACACTGCTCGAAATTTCCCCTGTGTGCGAAAATGCCCCATATTATGATGTTTTGTTTGCTTTTTACAAGAAAAAATCTGTTCTGTAGCAGTGTGACCACCCAAAACCAGGTTTACCAGGGACCTCCTCACATCATGGTTCCCCGGTGATGTGCAAGCCACTTCGAAGAAAGATCTGCAGACAGCTTCCAGCAGTATAGGTGGAGATAATTTCCTAAGTTCTGGTGTGAGGGTATTCACACTCTGGTTGTCATGCATCCAGCAGTGGATCAGCAATACCTTATTGCCTTGGTGCCTGCTGTAAAAGCCCCGCCAGTGCCAGCACCTGCATCTCCTGGTAGGACATAAAAGCAGGGCAGGGCAGTAAGAGAAGAGAGTGCAAGGTGGGAGGCGATGGAAAGATGCAGACTGAGATGTCTGACTGGGTGAACAGCGAGGGTACAAGGTGGAGGATGCGAGGGCCTGGGTACGTTTTCAGTCATGGTTTGATGAGGTGGGGAAGAACAGTGTTGTATCCCAGACTGAATCTAGTGATGGAGTAGAGAAGAAGCCATGCCTCCGAAAGCCCATATGGATGAGCTGACACAGGACCAAGAGCTGCTACTGCCAGGGATGCCCTGGGGCTGCTGGTTTGTAGGTAAACTACATTTGGAAACATGGGTTTGACAATCCCTAAGTCTTTTTAAGTCATCCTCATAATAGAAGAGAAACAAACTACACTGCATTTCTCAAGGAGCAAAGGAGATGATTTGTTCATCCGCTTGTACCTACCAAATAGCATGTGTTGGTAAATACTACATATTTATGCCGTGATTATCATTTCCTTAATAAACAATTTCTGCCAGAGGACCCAAATAGCTTTATAAACTTTGTCTCTGTATTAATGTGGGCAAACTGAGATGCCGAACTGTTGAGACATGAGGTTTTCCAAGAGATGGAAAGGAGTCAGGCACCCAGCTTTGCCTGGTTTTCCCTGGGAGCTGTGCATCTCAGCCCCCTTGGAAATTCCAGCCTAAGCGATTTGCCCCAGGGTCAGGCGTGAGTCAGTATGTGAAGTGGGAACAGAGCCAGGCTATCCTGACTCTCTGTTTCCTATCCTAACCACCGGACTACTCACAGGATATTTGGTCATGCAAATCTCATTGCACAATATCTTGTCAGCAATGTTTTGCCATGAAAAAATTGTCATCCCTACCAGCACGTGGGATGCCTTGAAGATAGAAATAGTAAACCCAAGCTGTTCTATATATTCAGTACTACAGATGACACATCCCATGGTCAGATCTTATTACAATCAAATATTTGTGGTGAAAGGACTAAGATGAAATGATGCAGTCCTGATAAAATGGCCATTAAAGACCAGATGTATGCACCTGGAAAATGAGACACACTGCATTAAGTATCAGGCCACAAGTATTCCATTTCCTATTTGGGGTCAGATCTAAAGTCAAATGAGATCACTTCTCATGCTGAGAAGACTATTCTCAGTCTTTAAAATTTATGTAAAAAATGGAGCAACGCAAGTCAGGTATTCATATAGATTCACCTAACCCAAAGAAAAATATGCTACATTTGTATATATAAACTCAGTTAGCCAGTGAAATAAATGTAAATACATTAGTGCAGCCAGAAGGAGAGTTTGGCACTATGGATGAAACTGTTCCTAGTATACCGAAATTAGTGAGTTATAGTCAGCTATCTGTTCAGTTATATATATACATTTTAAAAGTATTCTTTCAGCACTTGCCCACTCAAATACTGCACTGAAATGAGGAACTGTTATGGGTACCCTCAAACTGCAGGTTCAGCTTTATAAATTATTTTAAATTTAAAATAAACAATATAAATAAAATGTGTCATTTTCATTCCATGGGAAAATAAGAATCCAGAGAATTAGTTAATAATACAATACAGTTCTCTTCTTGATCCAGCAGTAAATAAATACAACTGGAATTTAGAAAACATTTCCCTTGGTATTCCAGGCAAAGACTGAACTTGCTGGAAGCTTTGCAGTGGGATATCCATTAACTGAGTATATAAGCTATCGCCTTTCCATTACAGTGTCTTTAGCTGCAACACAAGACCAAGAAAAACACCATTTTTGTCTTAAAAATAGCCACAGTCTCCCTCAGAAGCAGATTACACTGAGCTACAACAGACTCTCTGGACGGGGAAGATGTTCCTCATTTCCACATGCCCATAGCCTGTTAGCATTATTTACACCATGGGACTTCCAAGATACTCGGAGGAGTGGAGCTCATTCTGCTAAGTGCTGTGGAAACATGTCATGAAAAAATAGTACCTGCCTGCAGATATAAGCTTTACGCTTACACTGCACTCCTCTGTATTGTTTTGACAGTGCAAATCTGTTCCAGCTGCCATTTTCCAATACATGTGCAATGCCATAGTTAGCTCCAGGGTACATGAAAAACTATCATTTGCCTTTTAATCATCATGTACCACCAAAGACTGGAAAATGGAGCAGCCAGCCAACCTTGACTTTGCATCCAAGTGGGTAGAGGACAGTGCTAGATCATACCTTTGCACGCATTTGTGCCTCCTGGAGTGTTTTAAGAGCTTCGTTACCAGGTGGGTCGAACCCATCTCAAGACCTATCTTTCCATTCAGCAAATTCTGTTCACAACGAAAGGTAACCCCCCCCTAGTGCAGCTGAAGCCCTGTGATAGGGAAGGGCAAGGAGCCACTGAACATGCTGGGAATGTGAGCAGCCAGCTCCAAGGAAAAAGGTTTAAGGCAAGCGCTGACGTCTCAGTGTTGATGTCTTTGTTACTAAAATTAAAACTCAGGAAACGAGTGTATTTGGACACTAACGCGGATGAAAAATGCTTCTAGGCAATTCACCAATTCTCAGTGAGCTTGCCTCTTTACCAGGCTGCCAGCTCCATTTTGAACACACGCCGCTTCTCGTCTCCTGCCTTCTCGCCTCCCTGCAAGTTAAGTTCCAGCCAGCAGTGGCACAAACCTAAGTAAAAACAGGCTGTATGAAGGAAACCGTCAAGCATTCAGGTGCAAATATCCCTGAGCAGTACCGCTGAGCACGGCCATACCGGCTTTCTGTGGCCACAGTGAGCTTTACATCCAGCCTTCCCCCCCAGAACTTCCTTCTCATTCCTCTTGCATTTGGATTTGAATTGTCAAAACCGTTTGAAAACCTCTCTACCAAGGCAATAACCTAGCTCCTACTGAGGAGAGGAGAGTTGCCAGGGAGGTAGGCCAAGCTGGCAATGAGATAGTGTGTTAGACATCTGTGGTCACTGGTCAGGACAGACCAGAGAGTCTGCTGAGGGTTATGCAGTGGCAAGAACTGACCATCAACCTTCTCCAGAGTTGAAGATGAAGCCTGATGGGGCAGTAAAGAAACACTATCTCCCTGCTCCTGGAAGGATCCCCCAGTTTCCCACCGGAAAAGTGAGTTCAGGAGCAAGATAGTATATTCAGGGAGTTGACTGTTTTCTCCTGAGATATATCTTGTACAAAAAGACAAGTGAAGAGATTCAGCATCCAGCCTACCTGTGTCAGAGTCCTTTTCCTTGTTACTAAGCGTCTCCTGGAAAGACTGATCTGCAAAGAAAAGATTCACACTTCCAGCTGGATCCTGGGAGACGGGTAGAGTTAGAAAGCAATATCTGTTTGGCAATGTCCTTTAGGAGAAAAACCCCACTGATGTGAAGGCTTTAACTGCTTTTCCTTCCCACAAGCACCCTGAGCAGGAGGAACACAGAGACCTGCACTCTGATCTCACTTCCCTGTCTTCTGGCTTTGAGAGAAGAACTGAAGGTCCGAGGTCCTCACAGGATCTGCCAGCTGCTATCCAGAGTAAATGCTGGCCCAGACCTACTGCACGGGCACCTCACTTGGGAGACCTCAGTTCCTCTTAAATGGGACCTGACAAAAACTCATGAGCAAGACCAAAACCTTAAGCTGGGTGAGACTGTAGGTACTTGGGTGTTTGTGTCCATCCTGTCCAGGCTGGGTTATTGTAGTTACTATCTGAGTCTGGATCCAGAAACAAATAAACCTGTTCTTCTCAGTAGAGCCGGTAAGCATGAACCCCCATTTTTCTGCTCTCTACCCCTGCACTGGTTTGTTATGCACTTCATTCTCTGCTTCCAGCTTTTACTTCTGATTTTGAAAAGACTCAAAGGTTGACTTAGGACCCACTTGAGTCATGTCACCACCATGATATCACCACCCTGACTCACTCAGTTCAGCTGTATTCTACGAAGATAACACAGCTTACAAAGCCTCGAATGAATCAAGTAAACAGAAAACATTTTGTGAAAGGGGATTCTAGTGAGATTTTAAAGATAGATTTAATGCTGTATGACTAGTGCTTGGGCGTGTGACAACATCTTCCTCTTTACAAAGCATTTTTTCTCAGAAATAGCATGATGATGATACAGGTGATTAAAATGTTTCCCACTGCCTTGGCCAATGGGAAAATCTCTCCTGGTAGTCCCCATGAAATATATAGATCTCATTTACCTCAGTAGCATTTCAACATCCTAGAAAGAAATTCTATAAAACCCCAAAGAAAGCCTTTGCCTATAGTGGGAAATGGAGTGATTTCATTTAAACTCAGCCAGTGCTGGCTCTGGGTTTGCTGAAGGTGTGGACAAAATAAATACGCCAAACACTTACGATACACATGGCTAAAACCCAGTTGAAGGCAAGTAGGTCAAAAAAAAGTTGGCCTGCTTTCTTCTGACAGGTTGGGGCAAATCTCACCTGTGTATGCACATTTGGTTTGTAATCCAGTCCTTAGTTTGGCTCCTTCATTGGGAATGACCTGTTTTGTCTTAATTTTACCCTTCCCTGAAACCAGGGGTTTGTGTAACAGCTACACAGAACAGCTGCTTGGACTATGCATAGGCCAGTTTACATTAGCCTCGTTTTTCTTGAGAAAGTCATAGTTTAAACAAATGGTTATGTCTATTTTAATCATTTTTGTCTTCTTTTGAAGTGTTTTTTCAAACATTAGCTTTTTTTCCTTCAAAATCAAGTTTAGCTTTACAAATTAGTCTGCTTTGTCATGTCCCCTTTAAACACAGCTGTTACTACAATGTAAACATAGGTTTAAAAATGTAGATAAACAGTTACAAGAAAGAGGACTTCAAGTGTTTTTAACACATGGCCAGCTCTTGCTTACTTGATTTTCCTTGGTTTAAAATTAGAATTCAAAATACACGCTGTATTTCACAGATGTCAGCCCTTCAATAATAACACTTACATAGTGCTTTACATTTGCAAAATGATGAACAGAGAGACACCAACTAATAATCCTCCAAATGCCCCCGTGAAAGAAGCGAGCATTATTTTATAGGTGGCGAAATGGAGTTACGTTGGTTAGAGTAGGAAACATTTGCAACATTTTCCTACCCTTGCAAACAGCTCCAGTCCTGTCAGCGATAAGAGCTGTTGGAGTCCCACTAGCGCTGCAATTACTGTATAGTACTTCTTTATGTAGCAGCAGCCTGTTGGAGCACAAGGCAGGGACCAGGGCTTACTCAGTGGAACTAAACAGTTGGTCCCTGTTCCAAAAAACACGGAAAATCAAAACTAGCGGCAAAAATTCCCGGTGTCATTATATTGGCAGACCCCGTGCTGCCACAAAAGACTAGTCAAAAATAACCAACAACATTTTAGAAATGAAATGACAGGGCCAAGGTCATCACCAAGGGATGCAGCGGCTGGAGTTCAGAGTGGGATTTAAAAGCTTCTCCGCTGAGACCATAGGCACTCATCCTTTCTCGGCAACATCACCTTTCTTTAACAGAGCTATTCTCTTGCCTTTTCTGAAATTTTTGCCATTATGTTCAGCAGCTGGCCTCGCCAGGACATTACCACCCCGTTAAAAGAACGTCAGTCATGTAACGACAGAGTGCACATGATTTTAATGTGAACGCTTCTGTGAATGAGAGAAAGGGCATAGGGATCATAAATCTGAAGCGAATGTTTTCCTTTTAATGAATTGAGAATGACTTCAAACTTAGGAAGTACTAAAATAAAGTGAAATTATGAATGAGTTCTCCCTTCATGGTTATCTCTAACAACCAAAAGTAAAGTGTATGGTATTTGTGCTGCATTTATATCAGACAAGTGGGAATGCCTACAGAGCCATTAAAAGTCTAGCATAAAATATTACACCGTTCGTTTTTTCTACAAGACTGCATACTGGTTCCCCCAGATGAAGTTACACATGTGCTTTCATCCCGAAAGCTCATTTTCAGATACTTAGAACTATGTTAAAACATCACCTTTTTGGAATGCGTGTTTCCAGTGTTGGACTGAACTGCTTCAAGCAAAATTGGATAGGCCTTTTGAGGAAATGGAGAGTGAAATAGTATGTTTGGGGCACTATAAAAACTACTTGTTTTGCTTTTATAAAATTGAGAACAGTTGCTTCTTAGGAAACAGAACTTCTAATTTGCCCTGAGTGGTAGGGCTTAGCATCAGACGTCATTCTCTGTGGGAGCTAGGTACTCAGATCCCTTTTGAGGCTGTAGTCCTCAAGTTGTAGCTTAGGTCCTCTGAGAAGATCAGTTTTGAGCTGGCAGAGTTCAGTCGAATACGTTTGTGGGTGCACAGTGTATGTTGTCACATAATGGACTACTAATGTAGGAAGAAGGATTTTTTTATGGTTTAGGCACTGAAACTGGGAAAGACACAGAGGATTAAGACTCATTTCGCTTTAGCCATCAGAAAAAATTAGGTACCCAAGTTCAGACCATCTGTGGTCAATGGCAAGAGGCAGGGTACCACTGAAGGAAGGTCTATCACAAAACAGTGTTTCTAAGGTAGAGGAGATGAAACACTCCTTAGAGGTACCCTTGATGAAATAGAGAGCTGAAATAGTTAGCTTTTAGTCAGCTAAAACTGCTGAGATAAAAACTACTTTCATACCAAATGCTTATCAGCAAAATAAAAATAAACCTAATTTCTTCACACACTCTGCAGTCTCTGCAGCATGTCCTTTGTTATGAGCATCTACAGTATGTAATATGGAAGGATGGAAAAGGAGGTCACTCTTTTACATAATGCAGAGTATAAATAATGTAATTTTTCTGATATTCCATGCCAGCATGTGAACCAAAGGGAAATTTCAATCTGGTAGTTGCTCTGCTGTTAGTTTATTTATAGTCGAAAGCCAGAGTAAGCAGAAGAAAATGGACTTTCATTTTTAATTAGTGGATGCTTTTAAAATAGCCCTGCACCTCCTCTCCTTCTGTATGATATGCAAAGAACATGGCTTCGTGAAAGGCCGTGTCAAAGGAGGGAGTGCCAAAAGGACACCTTCTTCTGCCTGGTACATTGTTTCCAGTCATTTTTTAGAGGAGCCTTGCCTTACTGAGCATGAAAATTGTGCAGACTGGAGCATTGAACTGCTATCTAGCAAATAAAGGAATCCCTTGCTTGATTTATTTTCTTATGTACATCTAAGAAAATACATACCATCCACTCTCAAAAAAAAAAAAAAGGAGGGAAAGGAAGGGAAAAAGGAAGGGGAAAGGGAAGAGAAGGGGAAAGGGCAAAGAGTGGGGTGGGGAAAGAAAGAAAGAAAGAAAGAAAGAAAGAAAGAAAGAAAGAAAGGAAGGAAGGAAGAAAAGGAAGGAAGGAAGGAAAGGAAGAAAGAAAGAAAGAAAGAAAAAAGAAAGAAAGAAAAAGAGGAGCGGAAGGGAGAGGGAGAGAGAGAGGGAGAGGGAGAGGGAGAGGGAGGGAAAGAAAAAGAGGAGAGGAGGGGAGAGGGAGAGAGAGAGGGAGAGGGAGAGGGAGAGGGAGGGAAGGGAAAGGAAGGGAAGGGAAGGGAAGGGAAGGGAAGGGAAGGGAAGGGAAGGAACAGCTGGATATTGAGCCACCTGCCTATCAAGAAATATGAAAAGCAAGCTGCCCATCGATCCATATCTTTACCCTACCACAACAAAGGCTTTTATTGCAAGGCCATGTGTTTTCCAACCCTCACCCACAACATGGTGTTTTCCCTTTTTTCTACGGAACTGAATATGAGATGGGCAGAGGGAAGAACTTTGTGAAGAAAAGAGGATGAGTAAAAAAGCAGTTAGTTCCTCAGTACCCTGGTTTCAAGGCTAAATTTTGTTAGCTCTTTCAGAGAAGGGTCCTGTTTAAAGGAGAGAGACTAGGGATGCTTGACACCTTCATTGGTGAGGCCACAGAGCCAACCCTGAAGTGATCCTTGCCACTTTGGACTTGCATAAGGACTAATGGACACATGTCATACAGATGTTTCCCTGGTTCCCAGCTCTACCGTGGCCATGATCTGACCCAGGGTCGTACTTTCCATTTGTAATAGAAACACACGTCACACATCTTCTGCACTGTCATGAAAGCAGCTCCTCCATGCACCAGGCTACACAGCCTCTTTGGTAAAGAATAAGGCAAGAAATTTCATGTGTTAAGTTATACACCAGAGGGAGTTCCATGAATGTATTACAAACATCCCGATATTACCAAAGAAAAGTCAATTTAAAAATGACAGGACTTGAGTACTGTGGTCCATAGTTCACACTGTAGCTCCTCCTGTCTGCAAAAATTCATGGCCATCCAGCTTCATTTACACTGCACTTTCCATAAGCAGCCAAACTCAGGGGCTGTTGAAAGTGAAATTGCTCCTTACATTTTTTTTTCCAAGATGGATCCTCATCTATTTCTCATTGAGAAAACTATGTTAAACTGATTTAACGTAGGTAATATTAGATAGTAGGATCCACCTAGGTTTGCATGAAACAAACACAGTTCTCACATTTGGAACTGCTTTAAGACAATATCCGAGATTTCGCAGCCATTTGGCCCTATATGATGTGTGTGATGACGGAGAGCCCTCCTCCTCTCCCTGTTCACCCCCTACATGAACATGCAGTTTTAACGTCAGCCTATTTGCTGAAAGGATTCCATTTAATAATTCGTCTCCTGTTTTCATCCATTATAATTCCTTCCCCCCTGCCCCTCTGGAAATGTTACAGATTTCATTACAAAGACCAGCCAGTCCCTGCCTTTTCGCCTGCACTTGAGCCAGCAATGTTCAGCTTCTCCCTACAGAAATGACATCCAGAAACCTGCCATATACTTGCTTAATGACTTCAGATCTAGGCTTTGAACCTTGGAGGAGACGCAACAGGTCAAACACAGTTCCTGATGTTTTGGCAGGTCTTCTTT
This sequence comes from Fulmarus glacialis, assembly GCF_000690835.1. NCBI lineage: Eukaryota > Metazoa > Chordata > Aves > Procellariiformes > Procellariidae > Fulmarus > Fulmarus glacialis. The sequence continues at coordinate 12,036 of NW_009208406.1, forward strand.
CCTACCTTTTTTACTGTTACGGTTTTGTTGGGTTTTTTTCGAAAGCAACTAAATGGACTTTGTTTTGTCTTCTGCATTTCATCAGGCTATTTATAGACTAGGTCCCACCATACAGCTGAATTTTTTTCTTCCAGTAACATAATGCAAAAAAAGGTAGTGCCCTCATTGAAGGCAACTCTGTTAATTAGAGGAAAGGCTTGTATTGTGTGAACATTTGATAACTCTGACTGTGGGCTGAGTCGCTGCTGCTCTTTGTCTGAGAAATTCAGAATCCATTAGGCTGATAGCCACTGTTCTTCTGAGGAAACTACAGCCCTTGTGGCCCTTCCTGTTTCCTTTCAACATTCTTAATGTGATAGTGGAAGAGGATATCCTAAGGTCAGACATTAAAATGTAAAGTTGTGAGGTGATGATTAAATGGGAACACAGTGAAAACTTCACTCTTCATTATTTTAATATAGTCCAGCCTGTGCTGATATAATCATTTCCAGCAGATATTTAAGGTAGTTATAGAAATGATGAAAAGAAAGGCCTTTCATTTATTATCTTAATTATATTTCGTGTGTTGCTTTTTTTTTTTTTTTCCTTTTCTTTTCTTTTCCCAGAGACCAACATTAAATGTTCGGGTTTAAGTCTTACAAGCCCATTTTAAAAGACAGTAATATATTTTCAGCTCTGTATTGCTCTTTGATCTTTCAAAGTATAATGACTCACAAAGTGTTATAGCAGTGGCCACTTCAGTTGAGATTCATAAACATTTTCCATCATAACTCCATTGTTCCACGGTCTTGTAACCTTCTGAAGAACCCCTTTTGGGCTGAAACTGTCCATTCTCAGTCACTGCAATTAGTTTTAAAATTGGGGAATGATCTGTTCAGCTTTTTTTACTTATGGGAACAGTAGAGAAAAAGAAGCACCACTTTTCCCATGGTAAGTGGTTTTCTGAACACTCTACAGCAAAACCAGCTGAAATATCAATCTTGAACTTCTTTCTGTGGGCTGACTGCAATTAGTTTCTTTACAGAGCATTATTCTTCTACGTCAAACCATACAGGTAGAGCAAGCAACAGCCTCCAGGTGCCTGGTGCTGGTAGATGTGATCTCCCAGCTTGTAGGAACGCTACGGATCAGCAATGGGAGAGTCCAGCAGGACTGCTCATGGGCTTGAGGAGAGACACACACTTACATACCTTCTGAAAATGAGTTGTAGTTAAAGGGCAAACCCAAAGTAACCAAGGCGAGCTCCCACATAAAAACAACAGAATAAAATAAAGCGTTGTGCCCTGCATAGTGAACGGGACACGAGGGCTGTGGCAGTCTTTGCTTCTCAGCTGCGAAGGGAGGGAAGGCAGAAGAGGTATGTGAGCGGCATTGGCAAAAGTCATATGCACCCCACGCTGGCTTACACTTTCAAGGAGAATATTAACTCAGCCCCACAGGGACAGCTTTCAGTTCCTTTTTTCATTATTTAAATGCCCAAAGTATTAATTTATTTACATTTTTTTAAGAGAGTCCAAAATACAGAGGATGAGCAGCTAAATTACAGTTTGCTGTTAAAACCTTACTTTTGCATTTCCTGACATTTTGTGATTTTAACCGTTCATCTGCAGCAAAGCATCAGCCCAGGCTTTTTCCCTCCATTTAATTTTAGACTGAGTACAGAGTGAGTACAATAACCTTGGTAAATTAAAATGTCACATGATTTCCTTTCTGTGAGCCGAGCGGATGTGTCTGCAGAGCTCTAATGAAGGAGGGTTAGTACAAGAATGGAGAGCTTGCACTCCAAGCACATCAAAGCCCTTCAATGTTTGTAGAGTTCATGTGCAAAAAACGCAAATGCTGTGTGAAATTCCAATTTGAATGATGTATTTGGATGAGTTGCGGTCCTCTCCTGTCTGCTGTTAGGTCTTCATCTGCAAAGAGAGCACGATGGAAGTGGATGGAAAAAGCTTGGACAGTAAAGATGTGCTAAGATTAGGCACATCAGTAAAAGCTTTGAGACTGGTCTCTAAGCTGTTACACCTGGCTGGGATTGCAGTCCTTTGCCAATTCATGTCCAGCACTCACTTGGAGCATAAGCTAACTGTGGGTTTGTGCAAGAGGTCATGAATTCGTTCAGTTTTAACTTCAAGTCTGGTATTTTCGCTTTTCCTTTGGAATCGTTAGGGCTGTCACTACGTCACCTTGAGGAAAGGGAACAGACTCATGGCGTTTTGAAGAGACGTAAGGGACAGTTGTTGGCCACAGCTGACCTCTTTCAAGTCCCATTACACAGAGTCAAAAGCTTGCAGCACTTCCCAGGAAGCATTCAGCAATTTGCAGGAATGGGTTCTCAGGATCTAGGTCACCTAATGAATTTTAACAGAGCGGAATCACATTATGAATGGAAAGCACCAAATAGCAGATACTTTTCTTTATTTAAACTGGCTGCCTGTAATTTCTGAAGTACAATTGACTTCTTTCAGTCCCAGCCCTGTTGCAGAATTGTGTGGGGATGACAGAAGGATTTGGATAGTCGAATGTGCGATTCTACTCCAAAAACTGGCTTCAAAATGGCATTATGTATTAATGATTCCCAGAACAAATTTGCTCAGTTCACAAGTGAAAAGCTGAGGGGTTTTATATCTGCCAGCTCTGCAAATTCCCCCTGGGATGTGAAGGTCAAGCTTGCGCTATTTCCTTCTCACACATCATCATGACCGTCATCATCAGTAACAAAGATTATGAGGACCAAACTGTGCCTCAGTTACGCCTATGTACGCTCCGATGTGTTTCACGGGGTTACACAGGTGTAAGGAATTGTCCTCCCATGGTTGCAGAGCCGTGCTGCATGGCCAGCATTGCCCAGGGACCTGCGCATGGGACGAGCTCCAGCCCCCTCTCCCGTGCCCCGCCGCACAGGGGGGCCTGCCTGCGCGCGACAGGTCTGACCCTGCAGCATTACCTCCCGGTCACCTGAGCTGCTGCCCCAGGTGAGCCAGGCAGGGATTTGTGGATGGAGTTAGGCACCGTGCAGGCAACCTTGCTCATACAAAAGGTGAAGGTCTGCTTGTAAATGCCATGGCCGGATCCAGCGCAGCAGCCAGGCCCTGGTGTGGGTGCTGAGGACCCAGGCATCAGCTATGGAAAGGCTTTAGACCTCATGTTTGCTGTTCCGACGCCTGGGGATGCCTTCTGGACCACAGGGCTCAGACCATGGGCTGTCTTTGAGCCTGGACTCATGCCTGTGTTGCAGAGCAGCTCCTATAGCTTCAGCCAGCTGAATATGTAAAGGAGCTAAATGACTTCCCACAACTTTCTGAAAAGAAAGGCAATATTGCAATGAGATTAACCCAATTAATAAAATAGTGCCTAATAGGGAGCAGAGCTCCTGGGGAAAGAAGTGTTATTTTTCCTGAGAAGTGTTATTTTTGCTCCTCAGAAGACTGCCCTTCAAACCTGTCTCAGGGTGACGGGAGTGACTGAAACTAAAAGCCGGCCTGAGATGCATCGTCCCTTTTCCGTCGGAAGAACCAGGGCGTGCTCCAGCGTTTTGTAAGGGGCTCCCAGATGACACTTCTCCGTGGAGATGCAGCGTTGGACAGGGCTGAGCAGCTAAGCTTCCTGTATAGGATTTCAGAATCAGACTCTACACGAGTTCAAAGTCTTCCCATAACATGAGTGTAATGATGCAAGTGAGAAAGCAGGTGGCTTTGTGCGCTTGGAGAGTAAGTTCAGGGGCATTTTCAACTATGTAATGGCTTTGTCTTTTATGTTGCCTTGTATTTGCTGTCTACCTGATGCAGACTGTGCTTGGGAGTAACTCCAAGAGCCTCACTGCAGCCACACAGGAAGTGGTAAAAGAGGAGAACTAGACCATATATTTGTTAAACCCTAGGCTTTTGGGGGATATTTTAAATTTATTGCTTCCCTAGATTATTTTTTGAATATTGCAGGTGCTTGGATAGTAAGACCCATCTTCTAAGCATCATAACGCACAGCTGACAAAAGCTTTTTTGACACGCTGTCTCTGTACCCTTTCGCTGCTGGGCCGCTCTGGGGACAGCAGAGTTAAGCTGGCATAATTTACATGGCACCAGGTGTGTTCCTAAAGAGCAGCAGCAGCCTTCCCAATGGATGCGAGGGTTGAGCGGCTGCTGAAATCGCAGCTGTGGCCCCCTTCTCTTTACACTCCTCCGTCACCTCCTCTGTCTCTAGTGTGCCCTTGGCTCTGATTGTCCCACGGGGTTGTCTCCATGTTTCCTGACCCAGAACGACTCTTTCTCCCCTTTGCTCTAGGTGCAACCCTTTTGTACGAAGGGATTGGAGCGGAGGTGAGAATTTCATTTTTGTACTAAGAAGTAATCTCATCCTGAACTTTTCTTTCATGCGTCAAGCTTCTACCTATGTGAACTACACAGGCGTTTGTGAACAGACACCCTGCTGAGCTGCTCTGGGTCAAATTACTCTGTTTGTGTCACAAAATGCCAACAAGATCACCACGAATTGTACAATACGGTGGGAGCACAGAGCCTCTGCTGGGAAAAGCTTGTGTTTTACAGACAAGTCAAAGGCTGTGGGAGAAAACAGGCACAAAAAGGTGGGAGGACGTACTGTGCAGCTTACCCAAGGCTGCACAGAAAATTACTGTGAAAGCCAAGAGTAGACCCCAGTTTTGCTTCTGTAGTGGTATCCCACTCCCTGAAGATAAGAATCAGGAATCTCTTTACAAATTACAGCATTTTTCTATGTAGATCTCCTTTTTGCTTTGGAATGAATTAAAAAAATTGAAACATATACTATGGTTTAGGGTTGATCATGACCATCTCATATGCTGCTTGGTCTCAGAGAAGTGTGCTACATTTACATGTACCATATATACGTTGTTATCATTATTTGTGTGTATATGAACAGCACATGTGTGAGCTGTAGCTCATGGAAGCCCATATCTTCCTCATAACTTGTACCCTGTAGACAACAAGCCCATGGAAGGGTAATAAATGCTTCTTTGTAGCTTTTGGCCACCAAAAGCACTTTGGGTTCCCTGCAGTCTGCAGCTGGGGACAGAGGGGATGTCGTCCAACTTCTTCACGCACATTTTTTAATTTCACACGTCCTTGGTGGCTATGAAATAACCAGCCAGGCTTCCCGGGTAGCCAGGGCCAGGAGTAGCGTGACTTAGTTACACATGGGTAATCGGAGTTACCATGCTGGCGAGGAAGGAGAGCGTGCAGGAGCCTAAGGTGGTGTCATTTACATGCCACAGGGACCAAAAAGCAGGTTTTCAGAAGGGAAGTCAAGCAGGAGAGTGAAGAATGTAAAGGTACCTGCCATGTACTCCTCACAGCCTCTTGTTAGTAGCTTTTCCTGCCACAAACTTGCCCCTTGCTCTCAACAGATATCCACTTACAGCAGTTTACAGCCAGGTAACTTATAGCACCATGTTTCAATCTGATGCCTAATCTTACACAAGGTGATATGATAAGCAGGCACTTTAAAACATCGTAGAAGTCCCCTACAGAGTAAACTAAGTGACCTTAGTCCAGCCACTTGGTCCTGATGTGACAACAGCCTTTTCGTTAACAATATTAAAAAAAAAAAAAAGGCAAAAAAATCCTTTACTAAGTGTCTGTGTTAGTCTCATTTCCTTTTTAAATATCTGTGGAAGCCTCTATTTTTACTTGTAGCCTTTAGTGTTATGCCCAGGTAAGACATCTGTTATTATTTACTTATACAGTAGGTTTCACTCTTACATTGTCTGATCAAAGCATCTAGTAATTGTTAACATCGAGCAGCTAATAACTGTTAGGAAACAATTCTGGGTTAAGATTCGTTTTACTCTAGGAAGTGCTCTAACAGATAAAATTTATGATTACTGCCATTATTAGAAGTAAAAAGGAAATCACGGGAGTCCTGGGTTCCCTAGTGTGATTTAGAAAATCACCTACCTTTGCACTGTTTCTGAGACACTGGTACCATGGGTGTAAGCGTTAATGTACCAAGACAGGTATTTATACTCTCTTGTTGTCTCCACCTCCTTTGGGCAATGCTAGATGATGGTAACAAGGTTTGTGTCCTTTTCACACCCTTGCAGCTGTCTACAGCAGTCCTTCCCAGCAGCATTCTGCTAGATCTAACTTGTGTCATGCTGGGTGCTTTACTGAGAATTCAGAGAATTATAGAGCTTGCACGGACCTCAAAGGATCCTGTACCCCAGAGGTGGCCAGCTGGGGACCCACAAGCCAGATCCAGCCCACCAGAACAGCCAGATCATATCACTACTCACTTCCACCCATAAACCATCCTCCTTCAGGAGGGCCTCCAAGAGGTAAGCAAGGGCTGGAGGGCTGGATGAGCTGTCACACCAACCCACAGTCACTGCCTCTGGGATTCCTCGCTATGTGACCAGACGTGCATCCCTCAGCTCACTTTTCAAAAAAAGGTCCATGTATCCTCCACAGATTTTCACCTACAGACAGTGACTGACTGGACTACCTCTTGAATGACCATGTTCTACTGCTTCTTTTCTGCATCTCACTTATTCCCTTACAGGTGAAAGGAAACACAAATTTCTCTGGGTTTTCTGTCAGTTGTTTCATAGACCATGTACTGCTGCCTTCTGCAAGTCTTGTGGTCTAGCAATGAAGTGCATGTAGACAAGGTCTCGTTCAGTTATTGTGTTCATCAAAGACTGTAACTGGAATCCTTTTCAGTGTAGAATAAAGTCTCTAATTCAAACAGAAGACGGAACCATCTTTTACTCAGTTTATTTTGTGGATTTTACATTTCTATCATTATGGTTTCTAACAGACCAAGGGTTTACTCAGCTTTTTTTGTTTGTTGATTTTGAGAAGGAGACTGGAATTAACAAACATACAGACATACACACATTTATTTATATGTATATGTCCGTATATGTATCTATATATAACAATGTGCATATTTTTTACACGCAGTATTACAGCAGGAACAGTTCCCTGATAGTTCACTGTTTGCCCTCTTCAGCGTTAGATTAACGTCCCCCTCCAATGGTTTTGGCTGTCTGGTCATTACCTAGTTTTTGTTAGACAAGGTTGCATTCAGCATCTCTTCGTATGATGAGTACTGACTACTTTATTCCCTGGGAAAGAAATGCTTCTGCAAGCAGGAACTCCCTTAGTGTGAAAGCAAACTCTGTGCCGGCTTGAGGCTAAGCTCCTGCCGCTCCTGCAGCATCCCGGCTGCCTTTCTCGCCTGCTGCTCGAGGACTGCTCATCCCTTCTCTCTGTGGGTATGAGTATGGCGCCTGTGGAGAGACGCTCTGGGCTCCGCTGGGGAGGGAGATGGACAAGCAAAGGACCGACCTTGTCTTGTTGGCTCCAGGTTTGCAGACCTCCGTTTCCTACTGGGCACGTTGTGTGGCTGATGTTGGGTAGACTGGAGAGCCCTGGCTCCTCCCTAGCATGGTCCCAGTATTGCTGGGCAAGGCGGGGCTGCCATTTGGAGGAGCTCAGGCTGCTCCTTGTGTTGTGGACAAGTTCTTGCACGTGGCAGAGGAGCAACCTGGTCTCGCTCGGTATGTGGGATGGGTGCAGATCCCTGGTGCCCATGCGTTGGGATGGTTTCCAGAGCTTCCTCCATGGTTCTGCTCCTCTCCCTGTCCTGTGGGTTTTCCACGAGCTCCTTGCCCAAAAGGCGGGGAGAGGCCAGACATCATGGAGTCTCTGACCCCAGCGCAATTAGCCCTGGGGGTCAAGGGGCCGCCAACTGGCACCTTATTTCTCTTGTTGTCCTTGTCAGGATCCCTGGCTGAGGCAGGAAAGCAGGGGTTATATAAGCAAAGTATAAAAGCCATTGTTTTCTGGGCAATGAACAGATCAGGTGAAGGCTGTTTCCTTTCTCCCATCTGCCGCATTGTAGACCTTTTTAGACAGAACAAGGGGTTACACAAAAGCCAGAGGCCAGTTACATGTTTCGGTATTGTGTGGGTCTAATTCTTTAATCCCATGCCATTCTTACTAAGCGATCAATGACTGACTGAAATGAAAAATCCCAAAGTATAGATTTTAAAAGTGCAAAAATGGTATCACTTGAACCACAGCTGATTAAAAAGGAGGAGACTAGACCTTCAACAAGTGGATCAAATTTAGCTGGTTGTAGGATTGACATGTCTCCGGTGTCGTCTGCAACAAGAACCAAATGTTAATTGCCTGACACTATTAAACACCTCATCAACTGTGACTTAGGGCTCTCCCTGAGCATGACTTCAGAAAAACAAGCCTGCCTTTATGCTTATCCCAGTTTCGTGATTTTCAGTGGACCTACTTTTCCAGTGCTAATGGGGGTAATGTACTTTGTTGCTACCGTTTTGCAAACTACTTGATGAAGCGCACAGAGGAAGCTTTCACACAGTCTGGATTCACTAATTGGAAAAAGACTTGAGACAAATCTGAACAGCACCATGTTTCCCCATGTCATCACGGAGTTGTTGATACTCTTCAAAAGACCACAAGGAATGGTGGTGACATACTTCGTTTTCAGAACTCTCAGAACAAGGGAGAAAACAGGAAGATTCTAATAAAAATGCTAAGTACAATATATTATCTTGCCAACAAGAACTTGTCCTATGAAGCCATTATTCAGAACAAGATGAAAATATGAAGAATTTGACCGCAGCTTTTTTCAACTGCTTCTTCTGAAGTCAGAATATGATCCCAGGACTTTTAAATGGTTGAGAAAGAGTCAAATCAAATTCACAGATTCTGTTGAGATGCTTAAGTAGTAAAGGGCATTTCTAGGAAGTTTCTAGGAAAGCGGCATGCTGCTGAGGTAAATAAAAATCTGACTTATCCAATGAAAGGCAATTATATTTATATCTGCAGTATGTAGGTGACACAAATGCTTGTGAAGGGTTTGCTGCAAGAAACCCTATAGACTGGCAGAGGTAATTATGTCTGCAATTAGAGTCATCTCTGAATCTGAATATTGACTACTATTGTGGAACATGCTATGCTGGTTTTGTTTGGCAATCTGAAGTCAGGAAGAAGAACCACAACTCATGAATACATGTTATCATGGGCAAGCTATGACCTTGCCAACCGTAAAATATGCAATGCGATGCTGTGAAACTACAGCTCAGTGAGGGTTTGATATGGCAACTCAGATCGCAAAATGCAAAGGAACTGATACTGATAGAATTTAGAAAGTCTGAAATATTGAGTAGAAAATGCATGTATCATGTATTACAGTCACAGAAGTTCGACAGCCTGGAAAATAACTTTTTACTTCAGTCCATGCACCAGATCAGACACAAATTATTCTAGGAACAAATCCATGAGAAAGTTGGGGGTGAAATGACTGGTTGAATTTTAAAGGTGAATAAGGTTTCCAGGAAGATATTAAGAGTGAAAGAGGAACCCAAACACCCACATTGAAAAAAGAAACCTTGTGGACTCATCAACTCAGAAATAATGAATTGCAATCAATATTCAACCAAGGTGTGGCCATAAAGTTTATGTCATGACTTAAAATATTGAGGTTCTCAAAATAAGTCAAACTGTAAAAGAAATAAGTGTTCAATGAGGTATGTTTCTTATTTCAATCAAAATGAATCGGTTTTTTTTCTTCCCCTCTTGCAAAATGACTAGAAACTTCCTAAAAAATAAATGGAGATATTACAGATACAGTTCAGAGTTTGTGCCCTTGAGACACTAAGTTCCAGGGAGACTGAAGCTGGATGAAATAAAGATAACAAGTTAAAACTTAATTCATAGATTACATTAAATCCCTGCATCAACATCATTATTTTAGAAGAGACTCTACCTCTAATTAATGTAATTTTAATATTTTTCCATACCAATTTTAACTTTGGTTTTTATAGATGTGTTCTAAGTTTAGCCAAAATGCATACCATCTGCTTTCTGAATTGGTACAGTTGATAAAAATTATTTTGGTGGGACCTACACTGAAAAGGACAATTCTAGTGCTCAGCATGAAAGTAAAAGGTGGTTTCAGTTTGGAGTAGGACGGTCATGGCTCAACTACTGCATGATTTTGTAAGTCTACCAGGACAAAACTGGTGACCTACACCTTACAGCTGCTGTAGGAGAATTGGTTTCAAGAAATGACACAATCAATCATGTGCTAGAACTCTTTTTATATTTATAACTCATGTTTTTTATTAATACTGAAAAGAGTAGTTTCAAATGGTAGTTTTTTAACATGAGTAAGTGGTCCGTTTTTGAAAAAGTGAGATAATCTAGTTCTGTCCCATACTCCATCTCCCCTTTATAAATAGAATCCCTAAATATTGAGGAAGAGACTAAATCTGTTACCCCAGTACCACTATCCTGTGTCCTACAATTGTATATGGAAATGCAACATGAACCTAAGGAAAAGAAAAAGGTTTCCTCATCTGTGTAGCTCTCGTTCAGATCTTCTTAGTCAAGATTATTGGGAGATGCTCAATGTGCATTTCACGAGAAATTATATTTTAAACTTTTAAAATCAACTGTTTCTTGGTTTTACAGGTGAAATTGAAAAAAAATATTTGGAAACAAATGGGTATGGTCTTGTGAACCCCAAGCACTAGGACCTTTCACAAGGTTATTTGTAAAAAGGAAGCTGATTTTGATTTTCGCTATGCAGAATAAAATAAGAAATGGGGGGGAGAGGGGAATAAAGATAAAAAGAAAGCCACAATAGATAATGGCATGTGCACTGGATATGTAAAGCGCTTTCTTTTTACCAGGATGTTATCTGCCACGTGAGTAAAGAGTTGTGAGTACAAACTTCACTTTCATGTGCAATAAGTCAATTGATTTGTACCATTTCTTCAGCTTGCACAATTGTTCTACATCAGAGAAAATACATCCCTCTCCAGTCGGGCAGTAACTGCAGCCAGCACCTCTCTTATTCCAATCACATACCTTTTTTTAGGCAATATATTACGTACAAAGAAATGCATTGTACTTTCATTCCTGCCAAATGTGATACAGCTTACAGGAGACAAAAGAGCAGAATGGTTCCTTTTAATAGATCTTGAACCTCCAAGTAAATATATAGAGGTTGCTCAAGCGCTAACCTCTGAAAACTGACCCCTGCAGCTTTGATTGTAGTAGCTCAAACAAACCAAACTCTGCAGGGCTTGCCCAGTGGTAACTGCAATAAACAACATACAAGAGCTCCCAAATATTGCTCAACCGAGCGCGGTGTTGGCCACCCGCCAGACGTCTGACGGCCACTTCTGATCTCCATACAACGGCACGGTGCGCAACTGCCCCGCGGCTGGTGGGGAGGGATGGTGGCAGCCCAAGGGACCGGGGTGGCTTTCCTCAGCCGGCTCCACGGGTCGTCAGCAGAGCAGAGGGGGGAATCGTGGACATCTGTGGATCACATTTGGCCTCTGCACCTCTCCTGGTGCTTACATGTAATGAGTCAAGGAATAATACATACACAAGTCATGGAGAGCAGTAATACAATGGAGCGCAACCGATGTAGCCAAAATAAACAAGACTAACAGCACTTTTCATTCAGAGTGGTGCTACTCATAGCAACAGGGAGCCTTTTATTATATTTAGAGCAAAATATTGTGGAGAGAATATGGCACTTGGAGAAGAAAACCATCTGTGTAGAGAAAGGCCGGCTCCCATTTGCATTGGCGTCACCGACAAAACTACCCCTGCTCCTTCCTAGGAGGCTGGTTTGGCCCAACGTCATCGGTGACTTTTGCAGGTAGTAAGCCTGTGTGTTATCACGCCAGAGCCCGAGTGAAACACTGGTGGTGAAGGGGGTAATTCTCAGCAGAGGGGTTGATGTGCGACTTCCCAAGTACCTGGGAGCAATTCCCCTGCTGCATACGCTCCGTGCTGTGCTCCGCTGCCTTCCCCATAAAATGTGTTTGAGCACATAAAGCTGACCTCCGCATGTGGAGAAGGGTTCTGAGGAAAAACAAAAGCTGAGTTTTCTTTCAGGATTGCCAATATGGGCAATACCACTTATTTGTAGTTATTACTCTGGTTGACAGGAGGCTAGGGGGAAATAATACTGGCAGAAATACCATACCCGATGAGAGAACCCCGGCTAGAAGGCAGTAACGAAGAGACCAGGCAGTGACGGTATATAAATTAATCATAAGTGCATGACAGGATGCTTTGTGCAAAAAAGCAAATTGCTATTTTTGGACACGTTCCGAGGGAACCTGAGTAAATCAGTGACATAAAGCATTCCCCTTTTCACAGCTCAGGACTCAGGCATGAGACCCTGGCTCATGTTGGTGAGCACTTAGTCACACCAGCAGTCGCACTGACTCCAAGAGCATAACTCATGTAGTCTGTTTTGTTCTGGGCCCCTTGGTTCAGAAGAGCTAGTGATAAACCAGGGCAGCCTAAAATCCAGCAGCACAATTGATAAAAAGGTCAGGGGCCATGACCTACAGGGAAAAAGCAGGTAGACTTTGTTCAGGCTGGAGAAGAGGTGACATTGGGCATATGCCTTTTGTCAGGAGATGACGCAGGTGTTAGTGAATGAGTTAAAAAAAACACTCTAGAAAAAAAGTTCCATGAAAGGGAGAACGGAAGGTGCAATAATACCATTATAGTAAAACTCACAAGTGCAACTGTATGAAAAGGTCTTTAAAGATGTGTTCAGTCAGGCAAGAATAAGTATACCCTGAGAAATCACTGAGGTATATGGAGCCCCCCGCCTCCCCCGAATAGGTGCAAGACAAAGCCAGACTTAATACTTAGGAGTGAATGTTAAACAAATACAGCATTGAAGTAACAGTATTAAAAAGTGCTGCAAACTTATCCCCTCCAAAACCCAGGAGGACACTCAGTAATGGTCCCCACACCGATTTTGTCGTAATTAAAGGACACTCCAATGTCAAAAAAAAAGCCAAAGCAGATGTGTAAATAAAAACAATAGAAATAAATTATTAAATAGCAACAGTGGTCATAACAATTTCATCACTGAGAAAGAAAAAAACCCCACATTTTAAGCCTTTCTTGATGTGAGGGGGAGAAAAAACAACCTAGATTTCAGAAAGAGGAAATCACATGCTGTTGGGCTCTTGGAAGGTTACTGATATGCCAAAGGGCTTGTGACTGCAAAACCTACTAAATGGTGGACAAATTGATTCACAAGCCTGAATATAACCAGGCTACTTTTAGGCTGGAGATTTACACAGCATTAAGGCTCACATAAGCTTCACTGTGTCTTAAAAGGTACCCAATATAAAAAAGACACTATTAGACTGAATGTTGTCACAGGACAGGAAGACCATGAGTACTGTAAATAAGTTATAAGCCAGCTTCTGGGGTCATGGTTCTCCAGGCTGTCGCGAGATAAATGGGGGAATTACTTATGCAAAGCACATAGCTGGAAATCACGTTTTAACTCTACAGCCAACTCAAGGCTTTCCAAGTGCAAGGAGATTTTAAAAATGATGCCAGTATTATTAACCTGATTCACAGTCTCCAGATAAGTCCCTTCTAGCCAAGAAGACAGTATATCCAGCAACAATATTTCTGTCTTTCCAAAGCTGAGGACAAGACACCCCTAATGCAGCCAAAAAGCAATAACATTCAGACATTCCTCCATAGCTTAGACTGAACTTGCAGTGTCCACATGAAATACAAGACGAGTATTGTCAATATACTCTACCTTATATTTTATAATGATCTCCCCAGCTGGCTATACTTTAAAGAACACAGACAGCAAAGCTGACCCATATTTCAGAGTCCTCAGTGATGAGTCCAAGCAGCCATCACCAGGAGTGTATTCCAGTACTCTGAAAGGACAGGAACCACCGGAGAGCAGCTTCAATTAAAACAGCAATATCCCTGGCTGCTGAAGCAACCGTCCATGATCAGATATATCACTAGCTGCCAAGAGGTCCAACACAAGCAAAGTAGCTTGGAGATTTTGATCTTACATAAGCAGGAAACAATTCACAGCTTCTCATGCATGATATTGACTCCAAAGAAAGACCAAATGATGGAACAGCATCTGAACCAACATCCCTTGAGGTGGAAGAATCCACCTTTCTGCAAAAAAGGAGCTTTAAGATGGGCTGCAGCTCGCAAGTACTCCACAAGAAGAGGTGATTTCTTGGGGACTGGGTGAAATGTCTATGTGTTTTAAAATAGCTGGTGTTTTACCTTCAGTAAATAATGTGTTAATAATGACTGTACCTTTGCACTTGCCTCAAGTAACTGTGATGGAGAGGAGAGAATTACAAATTATTGTTCTCAGGCTATGAGAATGCCAGAGCTGGCCCCACCAGAAGCTGGCCTGAACCCAAACACATAGCAACAGCCCATGGAAACCCCAAGCTCCTAGTCAAAAGAAAAGAGAAAACTTGCTAAAAGCCAGTTCACCTTTTCCAAAATGAACATTAAGTATTCATAGCACTTTATAGGATGTAGCTATAGAAGGTGATACACCACGTAATGCTATGGCCACTTTTATGTCCCAGCTTCAGTCATGTCCCCTGCTTCTCCCCTCCAGATACCTGCAAAGTCCAACAAATGATCAAATTCCAAGATGCTCTTCAGCCATTTCCTCTCCAGGCTGTAATCCAAATACTCCACATCCCCCTTAAATGCCAATGGCTTCCCAGAAACTTAGAGGCAACAGGGTATGGTATAGAGTTCATGAGTCAAAAGTTTCCCTTATGAATGGATCACGGTTATTGATGAGACACTTCCCTGGCTAGGTGAATAAGTTACATCCATTTGTCAGTAGAGTCAAGCACTGGAAGAGTATGTCCAGAGAAGCTGCGAAATCTCTGTAGTTGGAGGTTTTCAAGACCTAACGGGACAAAGCCCTGAGCCACCAGGTCTGAATTCAGTGTTGACCCAGGTTTGAGGGGAAGGTTGGACTAGGTGACCTGCTGAGGTCCCTTCCAGTCTGAATTATTCAGTTCTGTGACTTGCACTAGTATGAAAGTTCCTAAAATAAGATGGATCTGTTATAGGGCCATACTGAAGGACCTTGACCACAGCATTAAGAACGAGGAATAATATTTACCTTGTCATGAATGAAGTGGCATTTCAGGGAAGACCTCAGAATCAATGGCCTTCATACCACGGGTCAAAGCCTGATGGGCAGCCCCACAAATAACATGGGTACAAAGCTTGCATTAAATCCACAGGACACCAGATGCCACCTAGAGAATCTAAGTTACGCTGAAATCCTCTAAGGACTACACTCCAACACCAATGCCACCAGCTCCCTGGGATCATCTGAAGATCTGTCCAGTGGATCTCACAATCGTTTCAGAGGTAAGACTGTCAGTTTTGATCTATCCCCCACCACAAAAAAAAAGGCCAAACACTGCTTGCCTTGAAGGCCAGCAACCTCTGATGCTGTGAGTCCACTTGCCTCTCCCATCTTCTGTGGGACTGCTAAATCACCAATGGGGACAATGGGGACTTCTATGATGTTGTGAAGTGAGAGGTCAGTCATGTGCAAATCTAAAAATATGTGGGTAAACTGCAATGCTATTTGTATAATACCATTAAAACTTTTTTTGACTTCAGCAAGCTTACAAACTTGAATTTGAAAAGTCAATAGAAACAACAAGAAAATAATTTCCTATTTTTGTTGATTTCAAGATTCCTTGCCAAAAGTTTGAGAAAGAATCCTGGACATTGCTCAGTTTCTTAAACAGATTTTTCTTTTTTTTTTTTGGCTTATAGACAAAATTCTAATTTCAAAATATTTTACCATAAGCATGAAAAGCAGAAACATTTTTAAACAAATGCATTTTCCATTAAAAATAATATGAAACAGGTGAAAAAACTCTGAGGAAAAAAAAAAGACTTAATTTTGACAAAAAAACATTTTTTCATACCACCATATCAACACTTCCTTGGTGAGAATTCTTTGTGTCTGGAAGTTACTTCTGATATACACGGTGTAGGAGAGGGAAGAATGAAGCTCTGGTGTGTATAGCACTGTCAGACGTATTGGAATAACCTCAAAGGTCTATGAATGAAAATCCCAGTCAGACTGTCTCTACAGGAAACAGTCCATTGAAGGTCTGGATTCCTTTCAGACAATTTGCTAGCCATATATATTAGCATTTATCAGTAAGCATTAAACAAGTCTTACAGGTATGTTCCTGGCTGTTTGTTAATGACCAGTACGAGACTTTTTCCAGGGTCACTGGCTCCCTGTTTGACTTTCATGAGAGCAGAGCCAGTCAATCTCTGGGGCATGATAATGCTTCATCTCTTGCAAAAGATACAGATTTACTAATCAGCTCTCCAAAGGAGTTGCAGCATGCTTGGATTGCGATGGTTACTTTCTGACATCTAGAATTTAATATGTGATAAGTTACTGTTTGCGTGTATGATCGGAGGTGACTGGTTTTGGTTTGTTACCTAAGTTAATCTTTGATTTGTCACCCGAAGGCTGCTTTATTTTTCCAAGTCCATTTGGAAATATGTGGAGTCCAAAAATATTAAAGAATTCCTAAGTCTTGGTTCATTCCACTAGGAATGAGCACTTCTAAAGGAAAGAAAGCAAGCAGGAGACTGCAAAGCCGTCCTGTCCTGCATGCAGGACTAGGGGCCAGGAATGACTCGGCTCTGGCTCTCATACCCAGGTACCTTCAGCCTCCCTAAATAAACACATTTCCGATTTTGTTTGGTATAATGCTAATGCCAGCAAGTTTCTTCAGTACACCCTTCCCTCAGTGTCCTCAGCTGCAGCCAAGAACTGTGAAATTGCCAAGAAAATACTTTGGCAATGTCCAAAAGTCCATACTATTTACTAGACCCTATTTTGGTATCTATGCAGAAGATTAGTTAGGGGTTTCCATGATTTGAAATTAATTCTTTATTGAATTATGAAGATTTAAGTGTCTGACTGGTATCAGTTGTAACACTGCTGCTATAATCTAAAGAAAAGTCAGAATATTTAGCCATGACCATTCTTCCACCCCTGTCCTGCATTTGTTGCTTAAGAGTAGGAGAACTGCTGCAGTGCATCACACTGCTGAACATCTTACCTGGCAATGGCCAGCAAAGGGTACTTCATGGCATCATAAAAAATGAAACCTCTGCAATTCCAGGTAGTGGCTGAGGGATATCTTTAGCTGCAGGTTTCATAGAATCATAAAATCATAGAATGGTTTGGGTTGGAAGGGACCTTTAAAGGGCATCTAGTCCAACCCCTCTGCAATGAGCAGGAACCTCTTCAACTAGATCAGGTTGCTTAGGGCCCCGTCCAACCTGACCTTGAATGTCCATCTGGACAGTCATTGTGGAGTAGCCATCAACAGACTTCCATGGATTTGTTCTAGTCCTGTTTTTAACCTATGTATACATTCAGTCACCACAACATCCTTGTGGCAGCAAACTGCACGATTGTGTGAAGATATTTTTTGATTGAAATCTTGTTCTGTCCAGTCAGTTCGTTGAAGGTCTCCTGGTTTTTGTTTGTGGGGAGAAGCAAATAACCATTTTCTATCCCCTCAGGGTTTTTTTTGGTCTGTCATATCTCCCTTCAGCTGCATCTTTTTCTAGTTGAAGGCTCCCAGTCTGTTTAGTCTTTCTTGGTATGTTTGCTGTTCCGTGGCTGCTTATGTTGCATTTCTTTGTAATGTTTCTGTTTCTTATCTACTGCTGTTGAGATGGGTGCGCTATCCTGCAAGTGCATTCAGCGTGGATTCATCCAGCGGCACAGCTCTCTAGCACTGCCTTTCCAGCAATTCTCACCAGTCTGCTTGTTTTCCTGAGGCTGATTCCTTAGTGGCCTAGAGGTGCACCAGATTTCAGCCCAGAATACAACTGCCTCTTCTCTACTCACTAAAACCGCCCAGCAGGAAACTTTGTGTCTGTCAGAAAGAAAGACAAGCACGCAGAGCACACTTTATTAAACACATCAGAGTTGATTTGCAGGCTTTTACTTTACAGTTCCTACAACATTAACAAAATCAGCCGAAGGAGCAGAATGGAACAGCCTGTGCGGGATGAATCGTCTGGCGGCAAGCGGCATTTGATTGTATTTACCACAGTGTGAGCAAAGCACACTTGCTGTGAAGCTTCAGAGAAGGCTGAGTTGCATGCGGTCACCTCTGGGCCAAACCTGGCCTCTGTGGCGCTTGCTACTGTATCTCATTCATCTTTTGTCTTTGGAAATTCTATTAATCCTTGAAGCACCACAGAAAGTACAAAAGGTTACATATTGGTGAGTGTATTTCCTTAAGAAGGTTCTTGGCATCCCATGGAAGTAAATGAATCACTGGCTCCTCTGGCTGCTGCATAACTACTTATTGTTTTATTGAACAAGAGAGTAAGAAGTCACATAAAACCTTGCATACTATAAATGGCCAGGGTATAATTCAGACCTGCCCACGTGCACATTAATTTACGCATTGGTCTTTTTGGAAAAAATGTCAACTGAATAAATATAGCTTAGGCTGAGCACTTGAACCACGAATGACTTTTATTATTTTTTTGGTTAAATTCCACTCACCTTTTTTTCCCCCTTTTTTTGGCTTGTGAGTTTTTCAAGTGTAGAATGAAACCATTTGCTAACAAGGGGAAAGAGAGCTAGGACTACAGAAAAAGCGCATACCTTTTCCAAAGTCATTAAGGCCAACTTTTGGCACTTTCCATATATGGGACATAAAGCTTTATGAACCTAATCCTTAATCTCTAGGTTCTCTAACTGATTTATATGTTTACTTATGGTATTGTGTGTTTTCTCCTTCTGAAGAGCACAGTCAGGTCTCTTAAAATTCGTACGCAGGAGACCTTTTTACGTCAACAGAATGGTGTGAATTTCAAGAAAGTACCACAAGCTCCTTAATACTTCAGCATCCCTGGAGCCTCAGCTGCACACGTATTTTATGGAAAAGCCCAATTTTAGTTTCTTTCACAGAAGCACATGTGTCCTACAGCTTGTCATGGACTTTCCCGGAGCCTCTCCCAGGGCCTGATCCCCCGCGCACCAGCTGTGAGGTGCTAAGTGTCCGCAGCACCCATGGATGTCCATGAGTCACCACTGAGAGGTGTCAAGTACCTGCAGCTCCCTCTGAAGTTAATGGAAATAGCAGGTGCTCAGCATTTCTCCAGAGGGTGGCCAAGAGAGACGGGGACTACCCTGGCACTGGAAAAAACCTGCAAGCAGAGGCCCTGAAGGAAAGAAAATTTGCTGAGGTCCCCCCACGTCCCATTTCCTCACAAGTCCTCCTCCTGTCAAAGCAACAGGGAGCCTTTGTGCTATGGGAGGCTGCACTCCTGAAAAACCTCCTGCGCTCCTGAAAACCGGGCTACCCTCAGGACTGGCATTTAAAGGAAGAGGGATTAAAAAGGCAGAGAGGTGCCTGCCGGGAGTCACCTCGGCAGGCAGGAGCATCCCCTGCACTGCACCCCTGCACAGCACACATCTGCAGCTGTCTCAGGGCTCCCCGATGAACAGCTTCCTGTGAAATATTTGGGGAGGTGTTGAAGATATTTAAAGTTAGAAGTATATCTACCCACTTCTAGTTGGCCAGAAAGCTGACTGTGTTCTTTAAATGGCTGATTCCCTTATGCCAGCGCAGCTGTGGTGGTTCAGGCTGCCGAGAGCACCTTGGAAGCACAAGTTCTCTCAGTGCAATCTGCACAGACCTCTTTCATGAAGAAGATATCTGTCATTCCTTGGGTGGTGACCCACTGGTACTCTATGCAAAGGATACAGATACATTGCCTCTGTACAAAAGTGCCGACTCCTAAGAAATAACAAAGGGAAA
>NW_009208406.1:31754-39279 GCF_000690835.1 Fulmarus glacialis
AGTGTACTCACCAGCAGGTTGGAAAAGAGGGAGAAATGGCAGCAGCAGCAAAAAAAAAACGGTCACTTTAGGACCACAGCTGCACATCTGTGTCAAATTTTAAGGGCCAGCTTTGCAACAGCATGAGCAAAGCATAGTAGGAAAAGGTCTTTATAGAAAGGCTTCCTATAAAGATGCAGTAAGAATCAGGCAGTAATTGTGTGCCAGACTGGGAGGTGAGGTGATGGTATACTCCATACATACGTATATAGTATAGGCAATATATAATGGCACGAACAGCCTATATATCTTACTTGCTGCTCGTGTCCCATTAAAGGGAAAAAAAGCACAGCCATCTGTGCATTGTGCTGTTCCACATGTATGCCATAGACAGTTCTGCAATAGTGTTAAACTGGAGATGTAAATCTATGGAGAATGGATGCAAGGGCTGGACATAAAAGGAGCCATACATCCAAAAATTTGCATAGGAACTGAACTGTAAATGGAGTCTCTTTCCTCTGTATGTAGCGTTACCCTCGCTGATATCTCAGAACGTCCATGCCTAGTTGGGAAACCTTTCTTTTTGCTTTCAGGTCCTTTGAGCCCACCAGGCAAGTAAACCCCATGTATGTGCAGTAGTGCACATTGCCTATGAAAATCTGAGCTTTAGGTAATCCACTAAATGTGCGAGATGTATTTACTGGTCTTTACGAAGGCACACATTGCTACTATTCCCTTTTGCATTTCTGGGATCAGGGTATTCAGGCTGATTGATCTATATGAAGCAAAGGAGAGCTGTCTCAGGATTCTCTCCCTCCAAACAAAATATTGCAGGGGCACTGTCTTTCAGAGGATATTGTCAGGTTCTGTTTTTCAGAAAAACTACAGAAGAGGTTCTTGTCCTGGAGATGAAATTTATACAGGGAGACTGGTTTGCTGGTTGATCACTGTTTTCTACGAAGAGGCTATTGAGATATTTTATAACATGTTAGAGACAAGTGGGATGAAACTCATGTCACCTAATTGTAAATGTCTGCTTTGCTGACTGCTGGACTAACTAGTAAGTGCTTGAGGGTGCAGCTATGTCAGTGTTTCAAGCTGGATCTGCATAGTATTTCTGAAGTGAATCTCCTCATTGCCACCATTTTTCACACTTTGCATTGTGGAGTCCTCTCAGAGTGTGCATACTGGATTCCTTTTGGATGAAAGCTAAACCAGGAAATGAGTTCCAGAGGAGCATCGAATGTGCTCCAACTACTAATGGGCATTCAGTCCACAGGAGCAGACTAGAGCTAGTCCAAAATAAAAGCCCCAAATGTGGATGTCAGGTCCTTTGCACCAGCAGCTTTGCACTACAGAGCTCCTCCTACTGCTCCCATGATGTCTGATGTAGACATAGCTTCAGATCCACTTTACAGTCAGTGGAAAGAAATGGGTAGGGTAGGAGTAATTTACATAATATGTAACATAATGTAACATAATATGTTACATATTTGCTTTAGGATGAGATAAGTTATACTGTGAAAGTGTCGTCTTCATTTCGTTGACCATAAAGGCAATCCAGTTGACAGTTGTGGATGGGTAACGTATAAGAGTCAACATTTGTTCAACTGAATACTAGGCCTAGAGTGTTTGGGTAGGTGTCTTTTGCCACTTTTATATTTTAAAGATTTAAAGAATAAAAAAATACATTACATTACAGCCTCTGAAATTTAGGGGTGTTGCTTTGTAATTTTGGAAGATGCATGCAGGTTCTTTTGAAAAAAAACACAGCAGCTTTTTATAGCTGTAAAATCATGTTTACTGGCATAAGGGTCATATCTGTAGCTGAGTTGTCTCAGATTCAGAATGCATTTATAATAACCTTTTTGTCTGCCTTTCATCTTACCTCCAATTTATCTTCCCTTTCCTGTATGTGAATGTACTAGAAAGGGAATAACAAAGCAGAGCTGACACGAAGTTAATGCTCGGCTTATGTCACAAGCATAAAGACATGCTCTCAGTCATATAACATACCTTTAAAAATAATATTTCTTGCATTTCACTCCAACTGGTTTCCAATAAGCAGGAGAAACTGCTTTCCAGTAACTAACCAGGAGGACAATTTGATTTACATGGTGCCCACCTGAGCTAAAGAAATCACCTTCCCAGAGCAATCTTGTGCTGAGGATGGAGGAAAGCCTCCCTACCATTTGATAGTTATCAGGCATGATGAATACAGTGCCCCATCGGTGTCTTCTCCTTCCAGTTCCTGGCTCTGGAAGAGATCTCCATGAAGCTGGTAAAAGAAGTACAATGTCATGTGCATAGGTTTCCCCCCTTTCCATTGCAGACCTCGAGTAGTTAAGATGCTGATTTACAGTATATTTCTTTCAGGGGTCTTTGACAAATATGTAACTTGGTGTGTGAAAACTAAGTGCATGGCATCAACTACAATCTACATAAAAGAAGACAGCTGTGATAATATATGTACTGAAGTGTGATGCAGATCATCTTCCACAGATCCAGCAAAGACACAAAATTATTTCTCCATGATCCCTGTTGTCCATGCATTACCTGAACCATGCTGGCGGCACATCTTCTGTACTTGCAGCCATTTTCAGATGTTGCAGGTAATGGTATGATTATTTGATTCTACCGAAATAAGTTCTTCAGTGGAAGATTTGCCTTTTCTCATAAAGGTTTACATCAGCTTTTTATTTTGCAGTTTTCTATATTCTCTATATCTCTGTCTTTACTTCTGAGGTGTTGAATCTCTTGAGATACTTTAAGTCTTTTATGTCTTTTAAGTCAGTGAAGGTACTTTTAGCTCCATCAAGTGACAATAGCAATATTCCTCATACTCTGCTCATGATGCAAACACAAAGCATCGGGGAGTCAGGCTGCCAAGGTTATCAACATGAAGACTAAGATTATACACTGAAGCTCTCTCTGCCTTTGATCCAGATCTGAGACAGTAAACCTTTCCATCTGTTAAGAAATAGATATTCCATTTTTCTGGTGCTACACCTGAAATGCTACCACTTCCATGATGATACTGCAGCACTGTGAGCAATGGCAGTATTTGTGAGGAGGACAGCAATCCCTATGGGCATTTGAATTTCTCTCTCTAGGTTTACTTCAGTAAACAGAGTTTTTCCTTTGTGTATCTCTGAAGCAAAAAATCAGTCTGTTTTTTCCCATGTTTATTTATACAAACGTTGGCTCCATTTGATCTAACCTACTCCTTGCCTCCCCCAATGGCTGTAATGCTTTTCACCAGTTTTGAGTGTCAGCTGGAGTCCTGAACAACTCAGTGCTCTCCTGGCTGTCATGGGTGCTCTCGTCACTCAGCGCTGAAGCTGACAGCTCAGCTTGGCTTTAGACAGCTAGGAGCACAAAGGGAAAAGAAAGGAGAACATGTTTATTCCGTGCATTTGGCTAAATCAGCCATGTGGAGGAGATGGAACTGGGATTGCTGCTGGAGAGATTCCTCATTTTTATTAAAGAATAGAAACATGTACAGGTTAAGCCAAGAGAGACGCATCTGAGGGTAGGGCATGATTGGAAGTAGTGACTATAGTTTTCATTGATAATATAAATGTTTTTGTTTCCCTTCTTGTAGAACAGAAAGAATGCCTTATCTTCATCAGGAATAATCCACTCCCCTCACTGAGAAAAATGACTCAGACCTCTTCCTCATGGTTTATTCCCGTGCAAACCCAATTATGGCCTTGTAAAACAGAGTATCTCCTCCCATTATCCCGTTAGTGACAGAATGACAATCACTACAAGTACAGAAAACTAATCTTAGTCCAGCTGAGTTCAGTTGGAGAACAACTGGCTTAGATCTGCTCCTACTATTAAGAGAGGAATGCCTTTATTTGTGTTACATGTGATGATTAGTTCCGATTATCTCTGCGGAGCTTTAAATAAACAGGGACTTTAGTGTCTGATTAAAGAAATAATGAGCTCTGAGTTATTTGTTTCATGTGAGTGGAATTTAGGGAAATTCCAGCTATGAACCGAACCCTAAGAAGACATGGTCCTCCCCCTTTAGAAGGCATGTATGCAGTTTCTCCAGGACCTACCTGGTCTTTCTCAGGTGGCATAAACCAACACAGCTTTGGTGGCATCAGTGGAGCAATGCCAGTTTCCACCAAATGAGGCTCTGGCTCTGTTTCTCCTGCCTGCTCATAAGAGTTCCAGTTTGCAAATGGGCTGTTGCCATGACTGTGCTTCCCCAAAAGGACACAGCAATTCACCCACATGTATTTCGATGCCACCCTGTGAAGTATTTTGCCTTCCTGAGGAAAAGGCTCTATGCTGAAGCGTCACTGTCCTGTGATACTGAAGAGTTGTTTCCATACTGTCAGCTAGTTTTCCCTAGAGTAAACAGGAGACATGCATACGCAGGCATTCAAGGCCAAGCTTCAACACCATAAAGAATCAACAGCAGCCTTTTCATGGACTTCCAAGAGCTTTGGATGAGCAGAAGCAGTTAGAGATTTCCTCTACTGCTGACAGCCTACAGCAGAAAGGAGATATTTGGGGAAGATTTGAAAGACACTGGGACAGCAAAGGAGTAGCAGTGCTATGCTTGCAATCTAGATGGACTCAACAGCAAGCCTAAGGTTTTGGTATTGACTGCCAGAGAGACTAGACCAACTTAACAGCACAAGGAACCGAAAAAGTATGAGAGGTATTTCCCCAAAGATTAGCTACCCACGTTTGCCATTGTAAGGGAGGGAAGAAAGCTTCAGGCTCTCTGAAATAGATCATTAGAAGCAAGCAAAACTCAGAAACCTTGGACTGCCTGAGACACCAAGAATTTCCATGTGGAAGAGAAGAATGCGTTAAGGGAATTCACAAATATTACCTCAAATTTCCTCAGAAATTCCTCAGGAAAAGGGAGCCTCAGTGCATACCTAAAAAGAGATAGTAAATCTCACATAAAATATCCCCTGGGGAGAAAGGTGGAAGGAAGCTAGTACGTTAGCACATGGCCAAACTAGAGGGAGAGAGACAAAACCCAGCCCCTCAGTTTGTCTGCGCAGAGGTGGTCCGTGTCAACAAACTATTCTCTAGTTGAAAGAGGAGCTTTGCCCCATTCTGGAGGTTCCCCAGAATTGTAAAGGAGTTGAGAAAGGAGAAGGAGAAGCTCTCCAGAGTCTTCTCTCCTGAGCTATATCTTACAGCTGCTCTGCCGGAGGTTGCAACCTGGCCAGCAGAGCCAGTGGATGAAACACACAAGTGCTGCTCTGGTTACTGCGGAGAGGGTCTGGCTGAACATTCCGTCATTGAGATATGAGGTATATGAGGTATGCATAAGAACAGCTGAACCCTAAGTCTTAGTCTCAAGGATGTTCAAATTACTGAATCCAGTTTTGCTGGAAATCAGAGGAACTCGGCTCCTAAGTCACTTCAGAAAACTGGTGTTCAACTTTTACCTCACGTAGACACTTTCCAGATGTTTACCCACCTCTTGATCTTTAAAATGCATACACATCTCACCTGTTTTCTGTGCCTTTTGGATACAAGGGAGGTTATGGTAACAGCTGGGGAATTTAATGTCTGGTTTTGTCTTTTTGGTGGAGTGTGCATTTGTGTGAGTGGAGCTAAAGAGAAGTAGCTGGTAAAATTTTTCTATTCAAATATTATTGGGACAAAAGACCTAGGAAAGGTTTTAGTTAGTTTATAATTTAAAATTTTAATTTTTTTTTTTTTTCCCAAGGATCCCAGAGTTGACAGACCGCAGGAAGAAACTTCTCAGGAGTGCAAATACAATTACGTTTTGACATCCTGAGGAGCAGGTCTGACCAGGGCAGGTCCCTTTCTACTGTGAAGGAGAAAGTAGGAGCACATGTGGGATGGTGAAGAGCGCTGGAGGGCCAGGATTATTGCTGCTATGGTAGATGAGAAAGTTTTGGCAAGCTTGGGGGATTTTTTCACTGAATAAAATCAGGCATAGGCAGGTCATGGCCATTTTTACCTCCTCTCCACTTTATTGCTATAAGCAGCTTCTCCATTTGTGCTGGGCCAGGACAGAGAAGCAGCACTCAAACCAGGGCACAGTAGGTTAGGACAGAACATGATCAAAGACAACGTTCTTCTCGCTTCCAATGCGAAGAAGAGGAAGCATGGTTATCAAAGATGAGGTGCACAGGACAGCCCTTGCAACATTCGCTTTGCTTCCTGATTTCCTTAACTTAGGAGCAATGGGCCAGCAGGGTGAGTGAGATCAGTGAAAGTCTTCTTGCAGGACCTGAAGTGAAAAACTGTATCACATCAGCTCCCATGGAAAATCACCCTATGCTGTGCAGTGAATTGTCCCCGTGTGCTCCTGACTTTAGTCTAGAAAGAACCCCAGGGCTTTCCCCTGCATTTAATCTGCAAAATTAAAATTCACACACCTGGTAGCCCTTTAGGGGAGATGCAAATCGTTCCACCCTTCATGCAGCGGCCCCTTTTCATGAATCACACTCAGTACAAGTAATTTGCTCTCCCACTAGTGCTCTAGTTCTTTTCAAAGATTATAGACCTGCATCTCAACACCATCTTTACCCACTGTTGATGAAAGCCAACAGCAATCTGTTAGTTCTGCTTATTATATGATAGGGTGAATGAATGCACTCACCGTTTGTACAGCAGCATAACTCTGCCTCTTCTGAAATACACTGTGGCTACACACTGATAACTTACGTACTGCTCACATGAGCTGGGGCCTAGAAATCTAAGCACGTCTAATAGGTCTTCTTCTGGCTGGGGGCACAGGTCCGTCCTTCTCATTTTTCTGTGGAGCACAATGGTTTGGCATTCAGAATGTGGACTTTGAAAGACAAATGAAAAGCCACAGTTTAGCATTAGCTTTCTCTTACTTTCCCAGGAGCAAAGATATTTGCCGCAGAGTCGGCACCACTGTCCTGGGTGGTCACAGGGGAGGACAGCATTGGGATGCTGCTCCTTCCCTCCACTCCCTACCCTGTAGCCGAAGTTTGGCAGTCCTACTGCCCACAGGTTTTCTCCAAACCTGTGGTACATGGGTGGAAGGACCGGCACAGTTGTGGTACGGTGGAGGCTGACCGAGGAACAGCTCGGTGTGCAGGAGCCAGGACATCTTTTTCCTCATGCCTCCCTCCTTCCCTGAGAAGGAAGCATGAGGCCGGACTAGGGGCGAGAGGCTGAAGCGAGGACAGGCAGCTGGGGAGGGGGAGAGAAGGGGAAAGGGGGCCTGGCAGAAGGAGTGGGGTGAAGACCAGACAGAAACCAGAGAAAGCGAGGATTTCCATGTCTTCCTCTGACACACCAGCGCAGTTCATGAGAAAGGCAAGCTTTTGATAAGGAAAATATTTTATTTTCATTGTTAACTTAAACATTTGCAGACCCCTGAGATCAGAGAAACCCTTTGGGATGCAATCACATGCACAGACAGCCATCACATTAAAGGCAGGAATAAGCACAGCAATATTACCCCAGTATTATTTAGCCATGAGCGAACAGACCAGTCACCGTATTGAGGGCTGGAGGATTACAGATGGGATCAAGAGGTGGCTCATAAGACAATCTT
>NW_009208406.1:39305-67969 GCF_000690835.1 Fulmarus glacialis
CATCTGCGGGAGAGTAGCCCCTGCAGACCTTGCCGCTATACCTCCACCAGATGTGAGGGCCCACGGGCAGCATCTGGCGCTGCACAACTCCAAGACCGAGCACACCAACGGTATATGAAAATCCACATCACACGCTGCACACAGTAAATGAAAGCAGAGTGCCACAGGGGAGGTGCAACATCAAAAAGCGGGCTGCCAAAAAGTGTAATCTTCCTTCAGGAAATTTATTGTCTGGAGGACTCTGTGCTATTCCCACATGAAGACGTTTGCTGCTGGTGGAGCCGTGGGCCTGTCCCGGCCACCCTTGGGTGCAGCAGGCAGGGTCGGGGTACTGGGGCACCCCACAAGCAGGCAGGGGCAAGGCAGAGGCATCTGCTTCTCCTGCCCCAGGGAGCACAAGCGGCTGCACGCCTGCGCGTGGGGACACACTGCTGACACTGTGCCACCACCCTGATAGTCCTTTTCTTGCTTTGGCTTCTCTTTAAGGACTCTATGGGTATGTCTCCACAGTGGGCCATCCCTGCAAAGTGGGACATCCCTGCAAAGTGGGACATGAGCTTGTGCTTCGTGTCCGTGGAGAGAAGAGGGGTGCAGCTGGGGGGCTGGCGAGACAAGCCCTCCGCTCTTTGTCCTTGATCTGGTCCCACCAAACAAAGGGTGCTTGTCCAAAGAAAAGGAAAGGCAGCCCCCCTGCCTGGCTGGGGACCAGCTCCAGGTGGCTCAGAAATGCTAGCGGCATATACCCTCACTTCTGTCTTTCTCATTTCTGTTTTTACTAACCTCACACACACACACACACACAAATGCTATTTTTAACCTCCAAAAATAAGTTAGTAGGGAATTTTTTCCTATTGGCTAAAAGCTGTGGTGAAATGACTTCATATATTGACTAGAGTTTGGCTCCAAACATGTTGAAATATTTGTGTGAGGTTTGTGTATTGGGACCCAGCAGAGTGCCGTACAGGTTGATGCAAGTGATACACTGGTTGCCACGATACTGCAAATGTTGGGATCTGTCAACTGGCCCAAGCACGCCTCAATGCACAAAGCACTTCTTATACCCGGCCCCGAGCCACCCAGCCTCACACTAACGAAGGCTGAGAGTTCATTTAGCTCATTGCAATCTGCGGATCCCCAAACATTTTCCAACGGATGTGCGAACCCCTTTAGAAATGTCACATGCGTAGATGGCTGCGCAGCGCGTATGGACTTGCTTTGCTTCATCACTTTTTACACACTTCTTAGAAACCCTTGGCTCCCAGGCTGAAAAAACACAGATTTCAGTTGCATGCAGCATTTCAGCTTTTAAATGGCTCCTCTTTGCTTAGCTGACCATGCTCGACCTGAGGGAATGTGGCTTGTACTTAAACTCAGAGGAGAGTTTATTTGCTTCTCCTTCCAATTTCAGGTGACAGGGGACATGCCCACTGTGCCACAGGGCCTGCTGTGGGGTTTTTAAGCTGGGATTACCCCCTGGGTGGTTGGTGCTGCCAGACCCAGCTTGGGAGTGAGAGATGGCTGGCGGGCACAGCCAAGACCATCCAACCTGCGGGACTCGGGGCTGCCCCGTGTGGCAGGACCATCTGTCCCCAGCAGCCGTGGGGTGAGAGGGGCCACCCTGTGCCAGCCTGACTGTTTGAAGGCCGGGACATGTACGTGGTGCCGCGAGGCAGGGGAAGGTTGGGAAGCGGCTTTGGGAAGGTGGCCTACTCCAGAGCCCTTTGCGTGGTGATGGAGGGGATTGGTGCTGGATGGGTAGACCTTGGCACCAAGTGTGTGTCCATCCTCTTGGCCAAACCACCTAGGCTGCTGACCTCAGGGCGGCCTGCGGGACTGTGCTTACAGTCACATGGATGCTGCTGGCTGCTGGCTGCACTGGTCCTTGTACCACCGTAAATGTAGGACCAGGGCTGGGAGTAACCATGAATGATCCTTTTGTCCCCTTTTCCCCCTCCCATCTCCTCCCCTACCTCACTCCAGCACATATATATTCTCAGGTGGCCAAGGCCGAGTGTATATATTTGCTTCTCCTCAGTCAAAACTTCCACTAATTTGATCATGGTTTTGCCAAGGAAGGAGTAAATATGGAGCAGGGACTTCGGGGATTTGAGCTATAAAAGTAAGAGCTGGAGAAGCTGAGACTGAAGCAAATTTTTGAAGCAAGTGTTCAGATCCAGGCATCCTGGCTCCCTCCTATACGTACTTCTGGCCGATCCTCCACCCCTCCCGCTCGACACCCTCCCATGCACAGAGCACAAATTATCGAGCGCCGGCGGGGGGACCAGGGGGCCAGGATGCTCACAACATCCTGAGTTTCATGAGGGCCAAGTCAGCTCTGGGTCAGGCCAAGCCACAAGGGTTGAGAGCCAACTTTCTACTTATGACCCCGTACACCGTGCTGTGCACAGCTCTTGGTCCCAAACCTCTGCAATACACTTACAGAGCATACTCTCATTGAGGCAAGCTGGAAATTTCACACTTCTGAATGCAAAATAGGTCACTCCATACAATTCCCCCATTTGTGCAGGCGTATTTAGTGTTGGTGCCAGCATACACATATTTCCAGATACAACTTATATCCCTATCTTGTGAAAATTCAGACGCTTCTTGTCTACCGCCTGAAAAACTTGAGATTTGTCTTTTCCATATAAGGTTTAATGTCCAGTCTAGGAGCAGTTTAAATACCCAAAGGAGTGGGGTTAAAACCAGCTGAATGATCCCCAATGCAGTCTTTAAAATGAATTTCCTGTTCCCTCAGGTGGGGGGAGTCCTTTCCCTGCAGCTGGGCCAATGAATCGGGAACCTTATTTCTCTCTCTCTCCTTGTTTCCCCATTAGCTGGCATGTAATAAGGCACCGCAGGCATCAAGCATGATTTAAATCACCACTTCTACCCCTGCTCGGTGTACGTGTCTGTGTAAGGCATAGGGTTTTTTTTCCCTTGCTCTCTCCTCTGTTTCAATTTATCTCCCTCACTCAGGAGTTTGCTGGTGAATACAATGGCTTCAGACTGGAGAGAACTAAAGCTAATTTTCTTATTCTGTTTGAATAAATGGCTGCTGGCTCTTACAGGAGTAGGTTAGCCTTCTCATGTGGTTGTAATCTCCTTAAGTCCCAGCCACAGAGCTCCTAATGCCTGTTGTATAAATAATCCGCCTTTCATACATGGCTGTGTTTGTCCTTGTTTAATTCTTTTTCCGTATATCTATCTCTAAAAATGCTGACCCTGGAAAGGTCCCATTGTAAATGTCTTTTTCTGAGCGTTCTAGTTCTCTTTGTTCAGGTAGCTTTTACGGCTCACCCTATGTCCTACCACCAAAGAGGAAAGGAAGCCTCCAACGCCATGGGAAAAGAATAAATCTCCTGCTGTAGGGAGCAGGGTGTCTGTGGCCATGAGTGTGCCTTGCCACAGGCCCTGCACTGGCCAAAGGAGCGACTGGAGAATGAGATCCCACTTCGATGATAGCCTCCTCTGCAGCTCAGGAGATGTCATCTCATGGCTCAGGAGATGTCATCTTCTCCCACTGTCATTAGGATCCTTAGGATAACACTCAGTGAGTGTTGCTGAAATCTTCCTAGTATCCCCAAGGACGGGTGGCTACCAGGGAAGCTAAACATGTAGGGGTCCAGCAAAATTTACATGGTGTCTTTCCATCCCAGCAAGCTATGCACTGTGGTTATTCACAATAAACCTGCTGGCACCCAAAACATTCTTGAGTTTGGTCATGGTTAGTCTCTATTGAGGCCCAGGAATGAATCAAGTCTGTTGCTCCGTTTCATACACTTCCATAATATCGGGGCTGATTTCTTTGTCTGGATACAGCTTCTGGAAAGTAAAGTGTTGAGTCATAAGGATGGAAGTTCACAGTCCTCCTAAATCAGCGTGAGGCCATGCTCCTGTCAGAGGGGGAGTTGCACCCCGGGTCCCCGCTCCCAGGACCACCCCTCTGCCAGCACCTGCTATCGCCGACTGGGCAGCTCAGCAGCTTAGGCTGGCGCAAAATGACCATGAAACCACATGCCAGGGTTTAAGCGCTGCTCTGATGGTCTTTCCGTAGGCAATCCCGACAGTCTGTCAGGGTATCTTGTACGAGAAGTAGATGATTTGTTTATAGCCACATACTGCCGGTGGATGTGAGCCAGCCAGTGGGGTTTGCATTCACATTCAATAAGGCTTTTTCAGATGAGGCATCAGCATTTCTTAGTGTAAATCTATGCAGTGGTACACAGCTAGGGCGATCTAAGGGTCTTCCCAAATGCCTAATACAATTGCCTCTGTAGAAGAGCCTGGCTCTATTTGCAGAAGCACATATGATACCCTGATGTATAAAATGAAGCTGCTCCTATATTTATTTCTTATCAGTAATGAGATGGATATTAAGAAAACACGATGTGCAAATATTCTGCCTCTGAAACGTCATAGGTGATTGCTGCCTCTCCCCTTTTGATCATGGAGTGACAATCACCTAAGTTCACCGAGTCATCTGCGTGGTACCGGTATTGCCAAGGTGATCGAGCCTCCAGGTTGTGTAGCCTGGGGCTGGCCCTGTGGGGTAAGCTCTGCTAGGACGGGTCATTGTGGCCAGGATACGGCCTCCCACATCTTGGGAAAAAGGTTGCAGGGAGACATCCCCTCCCTTGGTTACGCGCATCAGAGGCATCCGCTGAGAACGGCAGGAGGAATGTGAAGGACAGAGTTTCAGTGTTCACAGACCCTCTGCCATCTTTAGGTTTAGGTGAGGGCTGAGAAATAAGCATTGGGAATGATGGTTTGAGATTTAAATGCCTAGCGGAGTTAAGGTAAAAATTTCATATTCAAGTGCTTTTGTGGATCCAACACCTAGAGCTTTGGAGATGTAAATGCAGCACGCTTGATAACTGTACTTGGCAGTTATAGTGTTGAGAACCAGCTATGTACAATAAAATATCTATCATATTCTACGGATGATAGGGATTTTATGTATCATTTATGGGTCTTAGGGATAAGGTTTTAGCATTTGGGGTCAAAAACCATGAGCATGAGGAAAACCAATGGCCATCCACCATGTCCTTTTCACTATACCATTCTGTCAAGCATAAATTGGCGAGACATTTCAATTTACTTACTGTCATTTCTCAAACGTAAACATTCTGAATGGCTTCAAACACTCAAACCTTGCCACGGCACTGCAAATTTAAGCCACAATAATGAAAAATGCAAGTCTTTTGCAAGCTGAACAGCATTTGGGTTGTTCAACAGGTAAAAGATACATAGCAGAAATTAAAACTTGGTTAAGTAAACTTTGAATTACAACATACTCCTCCGTTTAATATTTATTGTTAACTCAAAGGCTTCAGGTTAATTTAATTTCCTTCCAGCATACAAATCAACAGTTTGACTTTGCTAGATGCACGGTTTTGTTCCTCTGAATCCTAAAAGCATATTGTTTACACGACATAATCAGCAAATGAAAATGATCTTGTTCACGGAGGGTCCGGTTCCCACAAAATATCCACACCCTTCCTTGCTCATGAATTATGGATGTCTGGGGTCTGCGCTCTACCAGAAACTTGGCTGGGCTATGTAAAACCGTTTTCTGGAGAGTGTGTTTTATTTTGAATGAAGCAAGCAGGCAAGAGGCCAGTAGGATTAAAATGGATTCTTTATTTAAAACAACTCACAAAACACAGCAGCTCCTACCATTTTGTTAGTCTCCCCTATTTCTCTCCAGATCCCTTTTCCAGGCTTCGGCTGGTGCTCTCAAGTATGCTCTGCATCTCTCAGGGTGCATCACAGAGTGGCTGCTACCCGGGGCCGGTCGCCACCCGAGAGCCAGTGGACAGGAGAACAAGGAGACTCTTGTGGCAGGCCCCTCCATTATCCCAACCCTAGCATGAGGAAGGGACATCCATCTTTCTGCTCCCTCAGCTAAAGGGAAATAATTCCTCCAGGTATAATTCAGAAATACTGTGAAGCTTTAATTCTCTGAAATCACAACAAAGAGCTCTCAGATTCCCCGATGAAAAAGGGAATGCTCTATATCTATCTAATATTATGTTGCATCCAAAGCTCCCTGAATTTATTTGGACAGTGTTAACAGAAGTTTATTGAAGACAAGCTAAATAGTGAATGGGCCACATCCACAAGAACTGAGATACCATGAGGTGCTCTGGCTTTGCTGAGAACTGTCCTGCTTGACCCAGCACAATGCAGTCTCCTTCTCCATTCCCAGCAAAATCTACGTGCGTGATCTCCTTCAAGTCACTGCAACATTTTTCTTCTGGTTGACTTTCTCTAATGCAAAATAGAGAAAATAGCCAAACCTGAAACAAGAAGTATGGACCTTCTTTGCCGAAGAAGAGGTAACCTGACAGCAACAAAAAAACAAATAAAAAACCTCAAGTGTCATGAAAGATATTTAACTGAGTAATGTACAAAATGCTTCTCAGTGTTACGAAATTAAAAGCTGCCAAATCATTTAGCAATGGCCTCTGAGAGGAGAAACTAAGTCTGTGGCTCAGAGTCCCACCACAATTAGTGTTTAAATGTCAGCTGTCTGTCTGCTGCTGGACCCGGTGAGCGCTGGATCCTGCCGTATGCGTGTGTCAACAGGGCTGAAGCGTTGCTGAGCTCAACCAACAGCCACCCCTAAATGTCCATGAAGGTGCCTCTTCTCACCTGCTGCCCATCGGTCCTCACCACACAGGACCCCTTCCAAGGCCGCTGCCCTAAAAGAAGAGACCGTCCTTTTGCTATCTGCCCTCCAGAGAGGCAAGAAATGACCTCTCCCAGACCCAAACCTCTTTCCTTCCTTGTGACACCCTCATTACAAAAGAGGCCTTTCCACCTCTTTAATCACTACGCTTTCTTTCTTATTTTGTCTCACCATGTTCACTGCTTATCAGTTTGCTCAGCTGAAGGACTTTGAGTTTTGTGGGTTGTCGGCACCATAGGCACTAACCCTTGCAGAGTGCCCCGAGTCGTGGCGACCGTGTTCGCTGCCACCTCGTGCCAGCCCCCGTCCCAAAACCGCCTCTTCCCCGTGCTGCATCCTGCAGGACTACTGGTACTTACAATGAGGGGGAAAAAAAGGAAAAAAAAAGAGCAAGAGCCCTGTTAGCTGCAACTGGCAGCCACTGTATAGTTAGGAAGACCTAGAGGGCTCCAGAAAGAAAGCATTTCTCTGTGTGCTTTCCAAGATTTGTGTTGAAAAGATGCCAGGCAGAGCTCTGCAGAGCTAAGTGGAAGTAGCAAGCATGATGGTGACATCTTTAAACCTGGCCAGCTACCAATGGGCTTTTACAGGGTGAGAGCGATAAGGCTGGTAGAAGATTATTTTCTTTGTTTTTGTGAAATCACTCAGTCCTTGTTCTTGATAGTTGTGTAGGTATTTATCCAAGAATAAATGTTAAAGAAATACCTATGTCACTGAGACAAGAGCAACCACCATAATTTATACGAGAAGGCTGACATTCCAGCATTAAGTAAAAAAAATCATGACATTTGCCATTTTTAAATCACCTCTGGGCAGGATATCCAGTCAGACATTACCACAGCCCAATTAACCTGATAAGAGGAGGGACAACAGTTAACATTCAAAAATACACAACTCTCTCCCCTTCCCTTGCCTGAAAAGAAAAAATAATGAGAGTGGGATTATATATTTGTTATCGTGTCTATTAATAATCAGCCCAAGGGCATGGAAAAGAGACCTTTTGACAAAGCAGAAATTAATAAGGGATAGTTTAGGGAGATCTGCTTAGAGTAGATTAGAATTGTCTTTGAAAAGGTTT
Source organism: Fulmarus glacialis (assembly GCF_000690835.1). NCBI lineage: Eukaryota > Metazoa > Chordata > Aves > Procellariiformes > Procellariidae > Fulmarus > Fulmarus glacialis. The sequence continues at coordinate 47,078 of NW_009208406.1, forward strand.
CCCCCCTCCCCATAAGATGCTTGGAGTTGCAGTATCATCTGAGGGGAAAATACTGCAAAGGCTGCCAAAAAAGCATCGGAAGAAAATTAATATAGAGAGGAAAGGCTTAGACGAGATGGTGATCCAAAGGTTATGGGCTTAATGTTCAGAATTTCTCTAGTCCAGCCTTTGTCCTAGCAGCAAAAGGTGCTGAGTTGAAATAAAATATGTATCTTCTATTTCTACTTGCAGATATTACTGAATTGTATGTAGTAATTTATTTCCTACATTACATACTTTTTTGGCTTATATGGGAACTAACATTGAGAGATGCACCGTATTGCAAAAAAAGCTGTATTTTGGTGTCCAGAAGGGTCACGTCTCCGACTTCTGCTATTTCTGCTCTGAGTGACGAAGAAAACTGTTTCAGTGTGCAGGACAGAAGGGCCAGCTTGAAGCTTGTGGAAGCTAATGATGCTTCAAATCAGAGGGAAGAAGGGAAGGAATATTTCTGAAAATGAGTAAATGCAAAAAATACAAATGTACTACAAGTCACCACCAGCCACTAGAGTGAGAACTGGGAGTCAAGGGTGTTCAATGCTTCAAACAAATGAGAAATGGAGCCAGGGAGGGAGGAGAAGAGCAGGGGAATGCTTCTTTCAGTGGCAAATTCCATCCTACAGGTATATAAATATCCCCAGACAGACAGAGTCAAGAAAAGGCAGCAGACAAGAGGAAGCAGACAACCTCTCCAAGAAGACCAGTAGTAAGACATGCTGATGAAATTACGCGTTTTCCTGGTGTAATGCCACTGCTGCATATCCTGTTTCCTTCTGGTCAGTTACGTATGTAAAAAACAAACAAAACAAAGCAAAATTCACTAGTGCCTTTTGTACTTCAAAGTGGAAAGAGAGGAAACAGAGAAAGACATGCTGGTTCCAAGGGCACACACTAAATCAGCTTGTGTAAAAAAGTGGAGGCTTATAAGGCTCTATTACTGAAATAAATTCTCTGTGCGTGACAAAGCTTCCTAGCTTAACGCTCTCACTGATAGAAGAAGGTACCTTCTCCCATGTACATTGAAGCCCATCAGAAGCAGTCTTTGTAATCACACCACTTAAGTTATTGCTTCCTTTCCAAGCACAGTGTAATCAGGAGAGTGAAGTGCTCCTGCCCATAACAACCAGTGTGGACGCCCGCAGCTGGTGGATGCTGATGGCCCAGAGGCAGCTACATGAACACACCAGGCTGAAGCCTGCTCCCTGGTCCAGTACCTCAAGGTCAGTATGGACGTGTATGCTAATTCAGGAATGACAGCAGCTTTTTATGATTTAGCTTACACCGTGTGGGACGGGGTTATCACGTCTACTGGTTAAAATGGGTTTCAACACATGCTTCAGTGTACACGATTATAGACAAGCCCTTAGTGTGAAGCACCAGCAGGTTTTTTTTTTCCCCCAAAGCAAAGACTCAAAGCAGAACTATTTTTACTATGCTATTTAATGAGATAATACTAACCTGAAGTGAAATCGCTGCCTTACGAGAAGACCCTAAGTAATAACATTTGTGTGCAATTGCATGTGATAAGATCATTCTTAAAAAAAGAACGCTTAAGTGCATGGGAGTAATCACAAAGATGAAGAAGGGAAAGGTGGGCCACCTTTAGTTTCTGCAGTGTGAAATTCTGTGTCTTTTCCTGTGTCTGTGGAATTTAACACATATTATCACTCAAACTGTGACAGATATGTTTTAGCAGAGCAGTTAAGAAAGTCTTCCCCTTTCTATCTGCTTTCCAAGATACCGTGGTAACACAAACCATTCCTTTCTCCATCTGTCTGCACGGCTCCTCATTATTAATTGTATTTCCCAAGGTTCAGGAGTGTCTTCAGTAACCTTGGGAAATCTTGTTTTCAAACTCAAAATGTGGTTTCTTCCCTGATCCTTCTTACATCCCCCTCTTTAAAATGAAAGGCTCCCATTCATAGTTACCCTTTCTTTCCTCCTCTTTTGCCAGTTTTCAGTCCAATATGCTCATTGTCCTTCTATTCCATGACTTCAGACCTTAGACATTTTAACCAACAGTGGAGAATGTTGTCAAATGCTTTCTGAAAAACGGAGTCTATAATATCCTTTCCCCTTCCTTACCAGGGCAGTAATTTCCTCAAAGAATTCCAACAAATTAGTTAGGCATGATCTCCTTTCCCTGAATTGATGTTAGCTGTTTTTAATCAAGCTCTGCTTTTCCAAGTGTTCCCTATTTGATTCCTTAAAGGAGTTTCAGAGTCTTTCCTCTTCAGTGAAGTCAAACTGACAAGTCTGATTTTTCCCAGTGTCTGGGGAAGCTGTCTCCTTTTTTCCCTTAAGAAAAAATAATGGGAAATAAATTTCAGGTAATTTCAGCAGCCTCCCACCTAGAGACACTTACTCCCTCGGATTTTTAAACACAGCTTTTGCTGTCAAGAGAGGGGACGCATACTAAGAAGATGAGGGCAAGAATGAAGAGACACAACGTTACAGATGAAAAGTTTGTGTAATTGGATTGTATATTTTGAAAGCTGGGAATCAAATAATAACAAGCATTTCTGATGAAGTCTAAGATTTGCATGGATTAAACTCATGTTCAATTCCTCCTGCAAGCAAACAACACCGGGACCCGTACCAGCCTACAGCGCTTCCCCACAGACCTTGCTGGGGAACATCTGTTGGGATGTGACGTGCTTTGTGTTAAAGTCTTTGGTGTGTTTATGTACTTATGAGGCTTTGCAGGCTGCCCCCAAGCTAGGCTTTCACTTCAGGCGTGAGTAAACTGGGGAGAGGGGATGTGGGAGGTTAGCCCCTCTGCTGGCATCAGCATTGCCAGCCTGCGTGTGCCTCTGCACACACGTATGATGTGGTGTATGATATGGCTTCATGGTGGCAGAAGCCTCTCCCCACACACCTTTGAGAGCGACTGCGTCTGTGTCAACGTTATTTATTTGCCACGCTATTTCCCATAGCCCATCTTTTGCTCTTGGTGGACATTTGCTGGCCATAGCCAGTAACCTCCGACTGCACTCAGGACCAGCCGTGCGGAGCAGACAGGCTGCAGCGAGGCGGGAGGCAGCACCCCCCATCGGGACCTCCTCTGCCCCAGCCTCACCTGCAGTGCCCCAGGGCAGGGCAGCCCGGGGAGCCTGGCACATACCCTGCTGCTCTCCGGTCTAGGTTTGGCCTTTTTTGTGGGTGGGTTTCTCCGTAATCTCTCCATAAATCGCCCCTTTCTTCAGAGGCAAGCTTCATTCCCACTGTCCTCCAGGGACAGAGATGGCCCCAATGCAGTGGGAGAGCTGCCCTGGGGAAGGGGACAAAGGCACGACCGTGCAGGGTGGCCTTGCACCTGGCCATTGCGCCTGGTCTTGTGAAGCAGCGAAATGCCCAACACATGTAATTGTATCTGAGGAAAAAAAAAGTTTTCACCACCATCATTGCTAGGAAAGGAGAAATAAAAGAACATCAAAGAAAAAGAGGTTTTGCCTCTTGTGAAGTACGAGATCTGCTCAAAGTCATGGCAGTAAGCACATCCCATGATACTTTATATTTTGAAACAAATTTGGCTTGTATGCTCTATGCATTCCTCGGATTACTGTCTCTGCAAGTGATACTGTATTGATCTAGGATTAGCAATAAGAAATCCCTGTATCGGTAGGTTCCTGTCCGGCGTGAAGATGACTGCTGCATCCCCCTCATTTCTAAACCAGATTGTTAAGCAGGCTGTTCTGGGAACACATCATTTACTGCCCAAAAGGAAAAGAGATTCTGGTGGCCACACCTTCACAGGTAAAGAAATACACATTTGAAAAGAGAACAGAAATCAGTCCTTAACAGTTTTAGTCATTGTGTTTTAAGCACAAGATAGCCCTCATTAGGCCCAAATGTTGTTTCTTTATGTTCAGGAGAACAATATCCACCATCTACTTCTGACTCTTTCTGCTCTTATTTCCTTCTTGCCATTAAGCACCATTCATAAAGCATTGGACTCCTGAAAAGGGACTCCTGGGTCACTAGGCTAGTCTCCCAGTGTCATAGGCAATTGCAATAAGTAATCCCTTTCATAAACTCCCTCTTAAAAGCCTCTCCCTCTTAAAAAAACCAACTCCCTCATTAAAAAAAAAAGTTAGGTTATTTGCTCCTGTTATTCCTACAAAAGACTATTCAGAACCTCATCTCTCTGCTGTTCTGATTTTCCTTCTTCCTATTTCCAGACTGCATTTTTCATGACCCATTAATGTCCATTTGTCCTTGTGCCAAAATTTTCCTTTGACTTAAATATATCTTCTTGTTTCTTGAAAGGTTTCCTTTCCTGCTTATGCCATCTTTCTCTTTTTACCATTCTCCTTCCTTTCTCATTTCTGCTCTCTCCTTCTCAAAGTCCTATGTCACTCATGACAGATTGTCTAGAAAAGATGTGGATGGATCAGGCACCACATCTGTTCCACTCGGCTGAAGGACTTTGTAATTAAGAGTTTGGATACATCAGGAGGGGCGGGACTCAGATACATCAGCTGAACTGCAGGTAACTGACCCTAGCTTGTGGCACATGTCAGGTAAATCATATCACTTCAAAACTCAGTGGAATGGATTAGGACTAATATTTGAGACATGTTACAAGCATGGTCGTTCAGTTGTGTTGCTTAGACCTGTTCTGGAACAAAATACAGGAGATATCGCAGGTTCTGTAAATCTTACTCTGTTTTCTGGGTTTCTTCATTGCAGAACTGATCAGAGTTAGTGAACTGAAAAAGGCAGCAGACACTCCTATCTTATAACATAGCTCCTGGGGCCAGTACAGGGCCTGGCGTAATGAAAAGGGTGAAGGTGTCAGCCCAATGCTGAACACTTGCTCTCACAATCAGAGGAGAGGGAAAGCAGGGGAGTGGGAACTGCAGCTGGCAGCCCATGGGTCACAGCATCATCCCTTCCCACCTCTGTCCAGAGAGCTGAGAGCACGAACATGAGCAGGAGGGAGGGGGCAGCGGAAAGTGAGTTTCATAGCATTACTCGGGAGGCCAAATCATATTAATCTTATTATTGTTTTTCCTGCAACGCTAATGAAGGACAGCCCTGCAAGCCTGGTGATGGGACAGAACAGGAGCACTTTTTTTTTTTAATATTTATAAACTAGTTGGAAAGTATATTGTGCATGGTCCTGGGTTCATGCAGCAGTCAGATAACCTTCTCCTTTTATAACCAGCAGCTTTTCACCGCAGTTGCCGCACTGTGTTCCAAGGACGCCCAGTGCAGTGTAGAAAAGCAGACCCGCTTCATCTCTGACATTTTAGCCCCGTGACAGCCCAAACATACAGCATTAACTCCATTGTTAAATCTCAGCCCAACTCAGAGAGGACTTCCAGATCTTCTCCAGAAACAATAAAACATTGCTTTTAAAAGGCCAGGAATGCTGGTGTTTTGATGGGCCATTAAAAGACATATTCTACTGCTACAATTTCATCATTTGCCTGTGTTACCAACACCTACAGCAACTTCTTCCTTTTATCAGGTTTGATTTTTTTTGATAGATTTCTGATTGACCTCACATTACTGCACCTGGAAAATCATAGAATCATAGAATCATTAAGGTTGGAAAAGACCTCTAAGATCATCAAGTCCAACCATCAACCCAACACTATCATGCCCACTAAACCATGTCCCTAAGCGCCTCATCTACACATCTTTTAAATACTTCCAGGGATGGTGACTCCACCACTTCCCTGGGCAGCCTGTTCCAAGGCCTGACCACTCTTTCAGTAAAGAAGTTTTTCCTAATGTCCAGTCTAAACCTCCCTTGGTGCAACTTGAGGCCAAAATGTATCCTTGCTACATATCTGGTGTCTTATTAAGATCCACATTCACTCTCTGTTAAATACTGTGATTCAGCTGATTTAAAAGAGTTTGGGTTTGCCTTGAAAACAGGCCTTCAGTTAAAGATGTGCCTCCTTTTCCAATTCCTTTTCACAGCCTGCTTTTTTTGCCTAGCTTTCCGGTGCTGACTGCTAGGCTGGCCCTTGGTAGGCCACCCCACGCCACCCGCCCTTAGCCCTTACCAGGGCTCCACATGAGTGTGGATGTGAGGACAGGGACCTGGTTATGTCTTTTTGATTAGTGCCCCTTGTCCCTGACTCAGCATCACTGGTGAGAGCAACATGATGACTGCTATCACTGTCACTCACCCAGCTGGCGAGGTTCCCCCCGCGGTTTTGCCTTTGGTAGCTTCAAAGAGCACCAACACCACCTCCCTGGGGTCTACCAGATGCAGGTTAGCAGTTGCCTGCTTTGTACTACGTGCCCATTGCAAAAGGACTTTTGGAAGAAAACCACAGAGAAATGAACGGTAAGTGCATCCCGTCATCCTCCTATGGTGGGCTCAGAAGTCACAGCGTTGTAAGCCTGCCTCAATGAAAAGTGATTTCTTAGCTGACAGTTGGACATGTGGAAGGCTAGTAAGTGCGCGCACTGCTTTTCAGCCAGCTAATAGAAATCAGTTGTGGTTTATATCTAGCCTTTACCTCCATATGCACCGAGGAAAAAGTCACTGGTACTGTCCACTGCAGTCATCCGCATTTTTCCCATGTCCAGTAAACTCTCAATGTTATTCTCAACAGACTAATACAGAACATATGTAAATTGGACTGTAAGAACATATTCAGTATATTTAGCTTTGAAAAACGAAGTTATGATGAAGAATGAACATCAAGGGGGGTGGCGGAAAAGATGGCTGGGAATATTTTCATCAGGGCACAGCTAATTCGCAACCTGGATGCGCTGCTCCCAGGTGATCAAGAACTGACTGGGTTTCAATCACAAATGCGTCTCCTTTCATTTCTCCTTTAAACCAAAGTGAGCTTGTATTCTCTGGGCCAATCTGCATCTTCTTCTCATTGCAGAACTTGGCACTATTCAGTACAAATAGCATGCCTTGCTTGGGGAACTGCAAGAGGAATGAAGGCCAGGGCTTTTTGAATCATGCTTGAGATGTATTAGCAAAGCTGTGGGGCACTTCCAGCAGCACCTGCCCGGGCTGTTCGTGGCAGCACTGGGAGCTGTTGGGTTTTCCCTTTCCTGATCGCAAGATGAAAACAACTTTTAAAGAGGCAGTTCCCATTGCATGTTTGATTTTGGCAAGTAATGGCTGATGCTTAGGTGGGAAGAGAAATCATCCTTCCCTTTTCATCGCCACCTCTTTACCTTCGCTTCACTCCACATCTGGTCCTCTTACCCCATGCCTCTGCCTCTGATACACCTTTTCTTCTCTTCATTTTTCTCTCTTTATAACTTATCCCCCTCTTACATTACCACCTTTCAAAACCATAATAGCCTAACATGATGTTTCCTGCTATCATTCCTTCCTCACCTCCTCACCTGTGGTCCTGGTTGCAGCCATAAGCTCTTTGGGAAATGGACTTCCCACCTCCTCCTCTTTGCATCTGCTGGAGGGGGTCCCAGTCCTGGTTGCTCAGTAGGCTAATAAACATGACTAAAAGTAGTGATAACAAGTAGCAACTTTGCTCCTCAGCTAATTAGTGCCTACATATGTCAAGTATTTTCTTTAGAAATTGCATATCCAATAGCAGAAAATGGGAATTAATCTATAATCTTATGTGTCGTCAATTCAGGACAGAAGTCACCTCACCTGAGTTGCGCTGCTGACCTAATGCAAAATGAATTTTGAATTTAAGTAATGGGAATGAATTTTTCATGAACCATTTGAAGATGGAATTACTGAAAAAATTTGTGAAAAATTTTGCATAACGATCAATGACAAGGAAGTCCTGAACCTCTCCTGAAGAGTTCACAAGTCAAAAAAGTGCTGAACTTCATCCAATAAATTATTCATTGTGAATTGTTCGCACAGCTGTGCTCTACTTACAAGGGAAGTTCAGGGGGACTAATAATCCCTCTTCATGCAGAATATTTTGTTACATGAGGAAAACAGTAATTCAGAGGATGCTCAATTTTAATAGTCTTGTAATAAATTAAGAAACGGTTTGATTCTGGCATTTGTGAGGAAAATACTTTTTTTTCTTCACTGCCATGAACTATCTCAGAATAGTTTTTTAGTGGAAATTATTAGCATGGTTGCCATTAAAAAATCAGCGTTGGTCCAGCAATTACCACACAGTCCCAAATGATGTAGTACAGGAAAATATATTTATCCCAGAGACAGTGTGTGGTAACTTATGGTAAAAGTTTCTTCTTTAGGAGCAGCCACCACAACTCCATCTGTTTTAGCTAAAATAACTGTCCAAGTGACCCCAATTTCAACTTTATGAGACTCATATTAATAGGGAATCTGAAGAAAATGAGCCAGAGTTTAGCTTCATGTCACTACTCACATTTTCAAGCTCTTTATCAAGTATCTCTTAAAAGTGTCCTGTATGCTAGAGCTCGAATGCCTGTCTGTAAGTGATGGACTCGTCTTTAAAGAAACAGATCTACTTAATGTGTCCAGCTACAAACATGAGCCTATTGGTACATATGAACTAACATGTCACCCTGTGATTGATGTTTCCCTATTACTCTGCCAAAGTACATTAAGTTAAGCTCCTTTTCATCTCCACAAATAGTAGGGACTACAGATGGCCCTCATTTGTAATCCTCAGGAACTAGCACAACAGAGCGATGGCAGAGGGTGCCGGTACCCATTGCCTGCCTGAAACGGATTAGGGAGATTTCTGTATGGAGCTGCGTTACATGAATAAAGTAACATAGCAAGTAATAATGGAAAAGAAGGGGTGCTGACAGTGGCTGCGAGCATTAACAAACTACTGTGCAGACGACAATACTCTCTGAGCAGACACTTGTATTTGGTGGTGAGTATTTTAGCAGTGTGCATGACTCAAATCTGTGTATATCTCCTGTATGCCATGAGCAATATGCACCACGAGAAGTGACATCCACTGCTTTGGTGGCATTCTGGTCCTACTACTGACTTCAGTTGTGGTCAGGATTTCATCATGCCCTGAAGCTTGTCGAGGTCCTGGGTGAGGGGCAGCAAAAGGAGTCTAAGGATTGCTGGGCACCTCTCAAGGTGTTTTTTTTCTCAGCAATGTTTGTATAGGGGGCTTGGGCAACTTGGACCTGGCCAGGCACCTACTTTTTAAAGTTATACAAAACAAATCCCCTGAGGCTTTGCGCTCAGGCTGTTTGCTGGAGGCTCCTGGCAGTTGGTCAAGGGAGCTGCGCTCCAGCAGCCCTGGGAAGAGGACCTCTGGCCAACTGCATGCCGTCCAGAGCTGGGACAGCCTTGCAGCCCACCTCAGGCAATGCAAAAAGGCCGGGAAACCAAGTATTTGGGAAACTGAGTGCTGAAAATACTTTCCTCAGGTGGAGCTAATATCAGCCCTTGCAAGATACCTCCAAGGCACAGTTTCTCAAAAGGCTGTATGGTGTCGGCAAAGAGAGAGGAGAAAGGCCCTGTACCACCTTCACCGTGAGGGAGGGCCAGAGGCAGGCAGGGCCCCGGCTGCCAGACTCTTTGCTCAGGGTTGTATGCTCCACACCGGCTGAAGCCATTTTTGGACACAGCATATGTGTGCCTGCTCGCCAATAAACATGTCCTCTCGCTGTCCTCAGAGCACAAGTATGCAGGATCCACATGGGCCAGCCCTTGGCTCCGGAGCCTGCCAGTGCTTTTGTGGGAAGAGCAGGGGGCTGGGAGGGGGACGCGGATCTCCCTCTCCCCTGGGTATCGCTTTACCTCATGTCAAAGCTATTTCCATCTCTCATGTAAAGGGGGCGCGTTGTAACACAGATGGTCTCCACTTGACGCATATCACAAGAGTGAATTTATGTCACTTTGCTTTTTAAAAGAAGAGAAAAAAGTGAAGAAAGCAAACATGATGGTAGTTTTGAATGAAGGTTTTGCGAGGCGGGAGATGAGCTCCCCCGCCGGTGGCGGCCGTGGCCGCGAGCAGACAGTGCGAGCGCCATTCGGAGGCCAGACAGGAAGGGAGCCCCGGCCTCCAGACGGCACAAGAGATAACGACGGTCTTTCCAGACACCGTTATCTGCTCCAGCGAAGCACTGGGACCAGCCGACAGACCTTCTCCAGGGAAAGCCGCACAGAACTCCTCGGAGGTCCACGCTTAGCCAGGGGAACGGGGCTGGCGTGGGTCTGGGCTCAGAAACTGCAGAGACAGGGAGATCTGCCTCTTCCGCAGGGCTGCCGCCTCGCTGGCCTGCCGCTTGCAGGCCCCCCCACGTCGGGGTCGTGTGGCTGGGCTGGATCCTGGCCGTGTGATAGATGAACAGATACTATTCTTCCACATTTTCACATGGTGTATTTAGTCCTGACTGACTGAGGGTGAGAACAGCAAGGTCCTTCTGGAGCTGGCGCTGACCTCTGGCGCTGCCTCAGTTTCCCTTCTGCACCACTCACCGTCGGCTCCATCAGTGCGATGTCCAGCTGCAGCCAGCTCCTAACGCCCAACATTTCTGCCATGAAAGTCACCATCTGATATGAACTCCGGGTCTGGCTGCTCATCCCAGGTCCTGCCATGGTAGCATGCCTCCCAATATCCCTGCTTTCATCACACTGATGGTCATCACCTTACATGCTCCTCACTCCTTTCTTGCCTCTTTATGCGGGGAGAGAGGCACCAATGCATGTCTCACCCCGAGCAGACCCAAACAACCTCTCTGTGTGTCCCCAAGGGCAGGGAGCAGCTTCATGGCAGCTTGCAGCCCTGGGTGCACTTCTCTTCATTCTGCACCCCCCTGGATGCCCAAGACCCTCAGCATCATGGTCGTGGTTGGTGGCACCCCTCCTCCCTCTCCTGCCCCCATCACAAAGAGCCTCAAGACCAACCTTCAGGGGAGACAGGAGAGTTTGGAAGCTCCCTCTGGCCCCCAGGTAGACAGACAGTGGGGGAAGAGGGAAAGGTGGGCAGGGAAGGGGCAGGAGATGAAGTGGTGGGAGAATCTGGAGGCTGGGAGCAAAGTCTGGGCAGAGGGTGACTCTGAGGTAAAGGGCTCTTCCCCCTTCATGCTAAATTGCGAATAGCTTTTCCTTTCCATTAAACAGCAAACTTCATAAAATTGCATACATTTTCTTGTCAGAGATCCAGTCTTGGATGTTGCATTCAATTTACTGACATATCTTTATCTTAATCCAGCTGAATTTAGATAAGACTTTTTTCATTATCTCTGCAGAACCGAGTGTCTCATCCCAGAGCCAACTGCATTTTCCTCTAGAGTACAGCAGTTTGTTTAATAAAATACATTGTTTTAACAATCATATGTATAGGATTCCAATTAGGATGAGCTTGAAAATAATGATACAGTGCAAAGATAAATGCACTTGGGTGGTAACTAAGTACTGAATATCCAACATAAAATACACCAGTGATGACACAGGCATGTAATTATGCATGCAAAGTATCCATATGCAAATTATTGACAGAATGTTGTACTTGTGCGCATAAAAGCATGCTTCCTTCTCTTATCTGGAAAGGCTATAGGTTGAACTTCTGCATCTGCTTTTCAAAACAAAGAAGACTCCTGAAATGGAACTCATTAGTGCAGGATGGTCTATATTTCCAGGGCAGCTGAAAAGGTAGTAAAAACAGAATTATTCACTTCTCTTAAAATTTAAGTTTTGCAAATACTTGGATGTTTCATATCCACAGAAAGAATGTTCCCTTTCAGATACAAATAGCTTGATCCTGCAGCCACTCCATAACCATATGGAATGAAATTGAAAACAAAAGCCATTTTCATATCTGCTGTCAGTCTTCATTTAAAAGGTGGAGCTGAGTGAACCTTCCTGTTCACTTTCTCATGAACATTCCTGTGAATAGGATTTTGTTTGCAACGGAGTCAGACAATTGTGGGCTCTCATGTGGGGCACAGTTGGTGCTGATGTGGCCATGTTCACTCTCTGGGTTTTAAAGGCTTAGGTGGAGAATCAAGTGTTTTAAGCTCTCCATCAGCAAAGACACATACAGGTGCCTTACTGAAGAGAAGGACAAGAGTCCTGGAGAGAAACTACGCAATATATTCCCAATTAGAAAACAAAACTGTGGTCTGTGGTCTGTGTTGATATTAATGTGCAGTACTGAAGGAACTTGAAGGAACCACGTGGGATAACTTTTATGAATATTTTTAAATCGTATTAACTCATTTCATTTATTGTATCTGCTAGGAGAAAAAAGGTGGAACTTTGCCCCAGTATTTCTTTGTGTTACACAGGAGATGCAATCCTGCTTTTCTAAACACAAAGAATATAACAAAAGAGGATCTGCTTTCTAGTTAGTCTCCCCAGAGGGGTTAGTTCCTGCGGTGGGGCACAGCCGTTCATTGCCATGAGATCCAAGGGTATCTGGAAGGTGGCCGGGGCAAGAAGTCCAACCAATGGTTAATTCTGGAATCCAAGAGACAAAAACACTTGAAAAGCACCAGGGGTATGTAGAGGCTAATGTTATGGGACTAGCAAGTGGTTTGCCATAAATCAAGTCAAACTTTCCTCATGACAATTTTTGTTCTGCTAAAAGAACCTAAAAAAAAAGTAAAAATATGTCATTTTCAATGGCACAAAACTTCCACTTTTTATCAGTCAGTAGGTAACCTTTGGAATGTTGTATGTTCCTGTCTGTCATTGGAGGAAAACAAACTTACCTTCGCAAATAGTGTTTTTAAAAAATGTGGAGACGAGCTGTTCACTACAAAGTTACTGTAGCTCTCTTAAAGAGTTCAACCTTTCCCCTTATTCTTTCTCTCTCCCTCTCCAGAAATCTGTTCTAGTTCAATGCACTTAAATGGCGTCTGAATTTTTCTCTCCCAAATCTCTGTTTATAAATCTCAAATGCTGACATGAGCCCACAGTTTCTTCTCTTACCAAATGTGCCCTTTCCGTAGGACGCAGAGGGTCTTTCCAGGGGCTAGCACAGGATTTCACACAAATGAGCCAGCCTTCTGCGTCCCAGTGCCTTATTCAATTTCTGGATCATCTGCTCGGCGGCTGTTCATGGAGTTTTCTAGCATCCCGCAACCTCCGTTGGGTGCGCCGAGGCTTTTATTTCTTTCTTGGTTTCCCCGCTATGCTGCCAATGACTGACAGCACACATATTCCCCCTGAGAGCGCGATGGACTGTGTATAGTTCACCAGGGACATCCTGGCGGTTTGTGAACCAATGCAGGAAATATTGTCAACTATGTGTTAGTGATATATCCCAGCTCTTCTCATGACTCATATCTTTAAAGTTTTTTTTCTATTCCAGCGATTGGTGATGACTGGAGCAAACCAAATCTGGTCATTAACCAATAAAGATTGGTTTTTAAATATCCTAAGTTAACGAACTAATTTATTTTCAGAGGACCAACTGAGAAGTCATTTATATTTAGTCCCTAGGATCATATCCTAACAGGGTGCTTCATTTACAGCTGATTCATCATGGTGCATCTTTAAAAAGGTGACTCCCGGGAGTCCAGCTGCACAACGCGAGATGAAAATCAGCCTTGAGGAGCCGCGGGAGGTGGAGGAGAGGACGTGAGCAGCAGCGCTGCCTCGGGAAGGTGCATCTCCTGCACCAAGGGGCAGCTCGGCCTCCCCACCCCCCCGAGCCCAGCCCTGCGCCCCGGCCCTGGCTGCGGCCGTCTGCCCCACAGCTGTCCCTGCCGCTGCGGAGCAGCCATGCTCACATGCGTCTTGCAGACAAATGCATCTCGCGTGCTTATGCTTGACACACCTTGCACCCTCTCACACACACCTTGCACGCTCACATCTCACAAGCTTACACTCACACACACGTCTTGCGCATCTGTCCCCAGCCTCCTTCCTGCTGCGGCATCAGGCCTTTCTTTAACGCCACCAAGAGAAAAACCTGACAGTGAAATGAAGGACCTTTGTCTCCTGCAAGTCTTCTCTTTGGCATGTCAGGAGACAGTGCAGTGGGACAGAGAAAACTAATTAATTTCTTCTAATCAATCAACCTTTGCTAATGAAGCGTGACCAGCTTTCTCTCTCCCTGCCACTAAGATAAAATTTGACTTAACCACAGCTGATTTTACTGTTGCTTTACAGTCACAACAAAACACGAAAATAGATGTGATGTTGAGCAGTTGCCCATCGCCAGTGGGTGGGGAAACAAAAGCAAGAGCAGAACCCCTGGGTCCAGGCTGGAGCAGCATCACCTTCGCCAATGGCCCTTTGAGCCCACGGGTGCAGCGGGGCAGTACCCAGTGCCATTTTTATGAACTGTTGTGCTTTCCTGATCCGAAATGTGCATCTGCAGCAGGGAAGGGAGGCTGTCTACACAGCCTGGACATCTCCAGGCAGAGGAACAAAGCTACTTCTGAAGGAGCCCAGATCCTCAAGCCCAGATTGCCAAAGATGTTTTGGTTGTATTTTAATTGACGCTGGCTTCAGCAGTTCAGCAGCCAACTATCCAGAGGAATTTGGTTCATCCCATCCTGGCTGGAAGATATTCTCCCACTTTTCCACCAGTCCACTCGGCATTGCAGTGCTGTAGGGCAGGATTGCCTCTGCCTGTGCAGGCAGCACAGGTCCTCAGGCTTGGCTGGGGACTCCGGGAGTACCTACAGCACGGAGAAAGGAGGGTGTTATCACCATTACACTGCTTTCAAACCAGCCAGCTGCTCACTGATACCTACAGACAGCCACCAGCTCTTCAGTGCCAATTTGATGTGTTTCTGATGGTTTAATCCAAATTATTAGCGAGTCAGGATGGAGGAACAGTACATGAAAAAATATCCCATAAACTTGGTGGCGTGCTAAAGAGAGAAAGCTCCAATATTTTGGTGACCGACTACCTTCTCACTCTTTCTAGCTTCTGGATAAGTCCTATTCTCTGGACAAAGAGGATGAATTTGGACTTTTGGCTGATATTATACCCTATTTTATAAACACAGATATTCTGTAAAAGGAGTCATTTACCAGGACACCATAAATCTGGTACAACTTGTTTGCTGGAATTCAAACTGACAGGTACTGTAGCTAGCTGCAACTTCCCAGCTACGCGTACAGTATCCTAGATCAGAGGAAAATCCACAAACCGTGGATAAGTGGTTAAAGCTATGATAATTGCTACAGTCCTGTATTTTCTACCGGCAATGAAATCAGCCTATAACTCCTGTATGGAAAGAATTATTCCATACCACTGTCCATTGTTCTGCATCATTACCAGGAAACAGGGTTATTACAAGATCGGGTCTCTTATGTTAACCCTGGAAAAGAAAAGAGATACATTTTGTTTTTAAAATACATTAAAGGAAGAAGAAAGTAAATCCTTTCTGATCTGGTAAATTGCTACTGTACACATTCATCGAAAAAGAAAAAGACTTTTTAAAGAACATCACAGGCATAGCACAAACCAAGTAAAACCAAGAAAAATCAAAGTTAAGGCAGGCGCTGTGTGCTCAGCTAAACCAGGGATAGCATATTAAATCTTTTCAAGAACACCAGCGCTGAGCTGCTCTGTGTAGCTCTGCTGGGGAGCGGCCGCATCCATCACGGGCTGATAGCAACCACCAAGGATAACCCCAGCCATGGCTCACAGAGCTCTTACTCTGCCACTGCTGCAGGGGTCCCCTCGCTATATCGCTCCCTCCAGCTTTGGTGGTGGCTCCCAACCTGCAGCAATGTTGTGCCGTGAAGATGCCAGCTCAGCACCGGCACCGAAACACCTCCATACCTCAGGAACCAGAGTCCCCTCCTGCAGGACACACCTGCAGCCGGAGATGGGCTCTGGGTGGCTTTCCCAGCACTGGGTCAGGACTGCTGAAATGTGCCATTCTGATACACTAAAATTTGAGAAGCTTGATTAATTTTTTTACATTTAGATAAATTATACCAGTAAATACCAGTGAACATAGTCTGCAGATTTTGCTATAGAATGCGCTCATATTTATACACCATTTGTTGTATTACAAAAAATAAAACATGTCGACAAGGTGACAGTCATTACACATGCTTTATTTTATAGAAGTGAAAGAATGACATTAAAAGAATGCAACAAAGAGATCATTTTCAGCATCATTACCTCCCCATGTGACATTCTCTCTGGGGCAGGGGAGGAGATGGAGCTGTTTCCAGGCTGTTCCATGTAACACTTTTTTGATCTGCTCCAGTCATCATTTTCAGGTGCTTATTCTGTTGTTTACTGCACGGGAAGCAGATTTTCCGTCTCCTGCCACAAAGCCATGAAGAGGAAAGGCTGCAAGATGAGTAGACAAAAGCTTCCAGCCTCTCTCACCTAAGTGGCTGCTTGCTCACGTGCCTTGGGTCTTCCTGGCTTCTGCCAAACCTTTCTCATTGCCTGGAGAGGAACCATGGAGCAGGCAGGAGAGGCAATTCCCACCAGACAACCAGAAATACACTCCTCTTTCACTGCCCAGGCCCAAACAAGTCCCCAGACAGGGCAGGAATGGGAAGCCGGGTCTTCATCACATGGGCAAAACTGGTTTGTGTTGGGGCAGGAGGAGGTGCAGCAGGTCCAGGGGTTGCCCACCCTGCCTGCATGCATCTGAGTGCTGCAGGTGGACTTTGGAGACGGTGTGCTCAGTTGCCCTTTCCCGGGAGCCCTGCTGCTCCCTAGCCAGGTGGCATGGGCTCTCCTGCACGCAGAATGGGGCATCCTGCCCAGGTCTGTGGCTCGGCCCCAGGACACGTAGCGGGAAGAGGGGGTTACCCTGGGCAGTGGGAACACCCTTCTGGGTGCAGTACCCAAAAAGCGTGTGTCCCACCTGGCAGGCTCGCACAGCCAGCCAAATTTGCACGTGTACACCCGGCAAACACGCTCTTTTAATACTTCCTTTTTCTCTCGCCAACTCCCCTGCCACCCCCATTGCCTGTGACTGTCTGTAGTTACTTGGATGTTGAATCAGAAGCATTTAAATATACTCTTTGATCCTCCACTAGAAATGGTAGCCCAACACATTTGGCTGCTGGCAGATTGTGGGGACTGTATGTACAGGCCTGTAAAGCAAATATCTTTGGTTTTGTATAGGAACCCAGCTGTGCTCTTGCACGTGCCATGGCACATACTGCATTGAAGTGTGATGACAATCGCAACTGAAAACACAAGAGGCTTTGAAGGCCCTGTAATTGAAGCAAAAGAAGAAAAGCCTGGGCTTAGAGCCCATAGTGATCAGTACCAGGCCATGCACTCAGCAGAAAACTGCCTTGTAACCAGCGGCATTTTACAGACTTTCTAATTGGCTTCCAGGGCTGGTGGCTGTTGCTTGTGCAGAATTGGAAATCAGAGCCATGTGGGCCAACCGAGCGGCTGAGATCTGTGCTGCCCGAGTTTGCCTGCAGCCGAGTGGCAGCAGAGGCATTCCCCAAGGGAGGAGAAGCAAGGGAAGGAGGGCTGGAAAGGGCAGGTCACCATCTGCGGCTAATTGGGAAGGTGCCTTGCAACATCAGTGCCCTGCATCTCGGCCAAGAGAAGGGTGTTTTCTGCTGCTAGCAATGATTTCATTACATACCTGTGCTTTTTTCGGGGGGTGACTTTTAACGGGAAGTCAACAGGCCGGTCCCGCTGCTGAAGCTGCCTGCGAGCCCCCGGCAGCCTCAGCTGGGATGTAATTGCTGTGCCACCAACCAGCACGAGCCTGTGTAATGGGGCTTTTGCATTTCTTATCTTGCCTTATTTGGCTTTCCACAGATGAGTTTACTCTTGCCCTCTCCCTTTCTCTCTCTCTCTCTAAATACATGCCTGCACATACCCTATAAGTATATGTAGACCAAAACGTACTCATTTATGTAGTATACTTGTGGTACTGTTGGCTTATCTCCCTGGATTAAAGGACTACCTGCTAAAGATGTCCACGTACGCGTGAATATTCATGCAATCCTTTGGCAATTATTTACTGGCAGTCTGATGGGCTGGGTTTGATTTCCTGCTGGCAAAATTAGGTGTCACCACCTTAAACTTGTTGTCCAGAGACCCAGGAAACTAAATGCCCCATGTCAAAGTGCAGAAAGGACTAACCCCTCTATTTACAAGAGTTTACCAGGGCTTAAATAAAAGAGCTTTACAAGAAGAGCTGAAACAGAGAAGGGAAACACAATAAAGCATCAGCTTGGAAAATCTGGTGAATCTGCCCAGACTCAGACAAAACTATGGAGAAAGTTGCTCTCCTGCACCTGAAATACGTGTGGATTCAGGGAAGATTACAGCATATTCCAAGCAAAGTAATCACACCCTTATGGCTTGGCAGAAAGGCCTGAGATATCTATGCTGCTACTTTTATTAGATTCAGCCTGACAGTATTTTTGCCAGATATTTGCTGCCATCAGTCTTCTTCTTCTCCACCACCCCCACATTGTCCAAAAAAGCCCCAAAGTACTCCAGCTCTTTTAAATAAGGAGCAGAAACATGACAGTGTCTCTTAAAGACATATCTGGGTGGTCAGATTTTTCTTCCCAGAAACTCTCCCCCTTTCCTCACGCTCACTGAGCCCAAATCTTGTTTTTCTTCCTACCTCTGCTGGCCCCTGGGGCCTCTGGGACACAAACACTCCATTTCTCTCAACTTTTAAATGCAAAGGTTTTTTACAAAGTAAATTCCCAAATTTGGTTGTAACTGGCAAAGAAATCCCAGCTGGTGCAGTCGGCTCCTTGTGCTCCTGCTGCACTGGCAGGGGTCTGCCTGGAGCTCTCCTGGCTCAGCTATTCTTCTCCCTGTCCTGTCAACAGCCACCAGCACCGAGCTCTTGCCCTTTTAAGGCTCCCAGCCCCCAGTTTGTGCATATGCATGTGAATATACATATTATACACACACACACACACACACATACACTTACATGCATGCAGGGAGCCCATGGGAGAAGAGAAGGAAATAGAGAATTCTCCCACTCCCCTCCCACCTCATGGGTGCACTGAATTCAGGAAACAGAATCATCATGTGAAGGACCCTAATAATAATTTTAAAAGACTAAATGAGGGACACTGCACAGAGCCTGTGTGACCGTCTAAGCTCACTTGCCTTGTAAACTAAAGGCTCCCATGCTGTGGAGGGTCTCTGGGGGATCTCCACATTGGGATGAGTCTCATTTTGAAGGTATGGCCAAGCTGTGCCATCTCTGAGGTTCAAGACCTGTCCAGAGAAACCCTGGCTGCTGGCGCCAGGTTTGAAAACAACTCTGCTAGCCAGAGGTCTACTAAGCCGTGTCTTTGTTACCTGGTCTGTAGCAGAAACCACGAGGCTATGACAATTCTGACTGTTCAGTCACTGGAAAATAGTACAGGACCAATTTTTTCCTAACATATTTTCTACCCCTTTTTCAGAATAGTTTGAGGTCATGTGCCCAGTTTCATTGTTTCCCTTAAAAATACTAGTTCTATAAAACAATATCAGTCTTAACTTGTCTCCATTTTCATAGAGCTTTTTTTATAATTAACAAGAACATTAAATCAAGAGAGCACTTGTTTAACATTTCAACACATTTTTGTCTGAAGTGATTCACTCAGCTCGTTTTCCTGGAAAAGGTGTTTTCTGGGCCTGTAATGCCCTAGGTATGTGTTTCATCTTCCAATATTGAGCTGGTATGGACACATGGAAAGAAAATCTTATCTCGTTGAATAATACCTAATACCCTTTCCAGAAAAAACAATAAAGATTTGGCACCTCTCCAGCTATTAATGCTTTATGAGTAACTAACTCCTCAATACGCAGAGTTTTCATCCTCCTTCTTCAGCACAGGAACAAAAAGTCCCAGGCACGCGAGGCAGGAACAAAAAGTCCCAGGCACACCAACCCATTTGCCAAGTTTCTCAAGCACCACATCATCATGACTTCCATAGCTGCTCACTGTAATAACAAAAATCATGGTGTATTCTTTGGTATTTATGTGGATATCTCATGTAATTTCATGAGCTTGCTTGCTCTTTCCCTCTCTCTTCGGATTTTTACTTCAATGACAGGTGCGAACTCTATGCACAATACAGGGAACGTATTTAATACTCAACAGTTGTTCTCTCACATGCAAGTGGTTTCTATAAAGAAATCACCCATCACTGCTATATAATAAGCCACATCTTTTCCCAAATGGTCTGTCCTTGTGAACTGACATATGTGGGGATAAATAATATCCACTGTAAAACAGGGAATATGCAAATACCAAAGTTACTCCTGGAAGAGTTATTAATTTGAGATAAAACTACTAAAAGTGCCCAGATAACTTACGAGTCCAAATCCCATTTTCAAAAGGAGGTGAGATCTAGAACAGTGAAAAGATGCAGATGCCTAACCAACATAAATAACGTAAAGAATAATGTGGCTGCCCCAGACTATGTTTTAGATCTTCAGCTCTTCTCCTGTCCCGTACAAGCTGCACACTCATACTTCCATCAGTGACGTTCCCTGGGTTTGTATATATCCATAGGATCACCTCAGAGCTTTTGAAGCTCATTCTTACTTCCTGCACAGGTTAGTCTCTTTGATATACCTCCCTTCTCCCACTGGTGACTGGTATGAGAACCACTATGAGTGTCCAAGACCCACAATGTGCTTCACTGCCCACCAAACACCAACATGGTTCCTAACTAGTCAGGAATTGGTAATTAATTAATGGTGATATGTCAAAACCAGTATGTTTCATGAAAATATTTTTGATTCTGGAAACTTTTTGCCATTCCCAGACTGAAGCTTTCTTGGCAGTCTTGCAGGCTCGGTGTCCCCTGGCAGCACCTGATGGGCAGCACAGCTCTGGGTCAAGAGCCGCAGCTCCCAGGCTCTGCTGCACAGCAGGGCACATGGCAGGTCTGGAGGCCCCAGAAAGAATGGGACTGAGGGGTTTCTGTGCACCACACATCACAGGAGCAGTCCAGGGGATGCTGCAGATCCACCTCTGACACCATTGCCCTTCAGACTTGGCAGCCATCTGAGAAGACACCACCCACCCCACCCCCCCACC
>NW_009208407.1:0-40897 GCF_000690835.1 Fulmarus glacialis
ATGATTCTATGATTCTATGATTTATTTTTTATCTTATAAGGTGATCCTGAAGTGAGTCAGAGGAGACAAATAATTAAATACTGCTGCTGATATGCAGAGCTGCAAAATAAAAAAAAAAATTTCAAAAAAACCAAGACCAAAACAAAACATTTGTTTCAGGAGTATTAGTCAAACAAGCAATTCCGAAGGTGATATATTTTGCATGAGACTTTACAGGCCACATTATGGTTCTTTCACAAGTGCTGTTTTGCTTCTATAGATATGCACAGGATAATGCTTTTGGGTTTCTTACAAGACATTCAGTGTATTGAAACCTCTGACCAAGAGCAGAGTACTGGCACTTGGTGTGATTTCATCTGCGCTGTTCGTCAAGAGCACAAAGTCCAAGAATTTTTATCAATGCTCCCAATGTTCCCTATAAAAAAAACTTCATTAAAATAATATTTTATTAAGATTACAAGTCTTTCCATCCAAAGCCAGAATGCCTTCTTCACTTCACCCTTATACATTTGCCTGGCCAGTCCCGGCAGCTCCAGATCTTCTACTGGTGCAGATGGAGGCATTCAGTCCGGTGCTTTGCTCATCCCTCTCTGAAGACACCATTCCCACTCTCTACTCCAGAGCCCTTATGCAAAATGGCTCCGTCCCAGACCCAGCTTCCTTCTGCAGGCTACCCGTGCTCAGCAAGGGCTCCCTGAGAGTGCATGGGGACAAACCCTTTGAGCTCCCAGCCCGGCCCATTGTGGCCACAGCTGTAACTGGGAGCAAACCCCGCAAGAGCCTCAGGCTCCTCAGTAACCACATTGCTGGTGAAATCTAAGCTTTCTTTAATGACCACGTGTGAGTGTGCAAACTGCTGTTTCCCAAAGGCACACAAACTGGCCAAACACAAGGCTGACAAGAGGTGCAACCACAAAACAGAGCACAGAAAGCTCCTTTCTGCTAAATATCTTGCTCCAAAGCAGAGGGATGCTTGAGCTCTTCAAAGAGAAAAGTACCAGAAATTTCCTTTGTTTTCTTGTACAGGGTTAAAAGGATATTTCTGCTGCTTTTCAAACCTGCTTACTGAAAATAACCAGAACTTTTTTGAAAGGAATTTCAAGAGAAAGAGCGAATAAAAGGAAAGAAATCTGCTGAAGCAAATCCCCATTAGGGAAAATTTCAACCCACATACTTAAAATCTAGCAAAACTTTAGCAAACTGAAACACTTTTCGTAATATAAAGTATATCTAATATAAAATATCAAACAGTCATAATATGCATACCAAGAAAGACCATGCCACAGTTAAGTACTCTAGCATCTATATTGAACAGCACTCAAGGCAAGGGGATACCTCCAGCACCGGTTTGGCTTTGGCTTTCCCTCTAGTACTTGGGTGCCAGGGCAGGGGGGTATCACCAAGACCCCAGACAAGGCTACAGGTGTTGAAAAGAGTCCTTAACCAACCTATTTACTATGCAATATAACACCAGCCAGGAATGTGTGGATGTCCTCAGATCAATATTCTTCTGCCTGCAAGCCTGGGCAGCATTTATCTTAAGTGAGTAATTCTAGGTGCTACCACACAAGTCTGAGTGGAAGTTTGCTGGTAAACCAGAAAAGCAGATTGCAACACCAGGACCATCTTTAGCATATAAACAACAGACATGGCAAACATGTCAAAAGCACGATTCAAAAAGAAAATGCACACAGAAAAAGCAGTGAGCCAAAGTACAAGACGACCATGTGGAGAGAAGGTTATCAGTCTCTTTCATATTCAGGGGCTTTCTATAGAGTTTTTTCTTGTTTTAAAAAAAGATCATAGAATAAATCAGAGAACATAGAGAAAATGCCTAACTTATTATAAGATATACACGAATCTTTTTACTCCACTTAAAATGTGAGAAGCAGCTACAATTTTCTTCATTGGTATCATAAATACCTCTTTTCTCGATGCCTCTGTGCCCTTACTGCAATAAGAAGTTATACCTCTTAAGAAAACTGTAACTTTCTCAAGAAAGTCCCACTGAAAAATTGATATATGAAAAAGTCTTCCATCCTTCACGCAAACTATGGGCCTTCTTTCATTCTTTTCATAATCATTAGGGGATTTGTTTTCTCTTCTACGGAACAAGAAGGTTTTCATGTCCAGATCTCATAAAATTTACAAAACTATCCCCTCTCAATTTCACCATCTGTAAAAAGGGAATGGTTGAATTCCACCATGTCTTCAGAAGACTATAGAAAAGATTTCATATGCAGAGTTAAGGTACAAACCAAGTTTTAGCTGTTTGTCTTGAAAGTCAAAACTGAGAATAGGATATTGGGGCTGACCTGTAGATAAATGTTGTTGTAAGTTTTCTAGGCAGGGGAAATAATAGATAAAAATATGTATTTACTTCAGGGATGAAATTTTTTTTAATTATAGGATTATAGTGTTAGTTATTTTAACCTCTGTCGCAACATTCAAAATAAGAGAGACATTTCGCATGTCATTAGGACATATTCAGCTAGAAGATCAAAAAATTTGATCTGATTTTTTAAATTTAAGACAGAAACAGCCTTTCATGCATTTTTAGTGGGAATTTACAAAGGCTGCAAACTTGCTGTGCCTCGGTCCAAAGCAAACTAAAATGGTTGAGTTACTACGGAAAATACTCAAAACAACGTTGGTAATGGATATTCTAAAAGAACGTGGGCTCTGGCAGTGACACTGACTGCCTCTGTAATAATGTATTTCAAATGATTTAGCTGACTAAGTGCTTCAAAGAACACAAGAAAATACCATTTTTGAAGCGCTGGTTCAGCTGAGCATTTTAGGTGAAGGTAGCTTCCAAAGCATTTTATATGGCTCTCCTTTCTAGACTGAGATGATCAAAGAATTTGACACATAGAAAGCCTGACTCTTCCTTCAAATGTACTGGTATAACAGTGTTGATTTCAGAGCTGCTACTCCTGTGTTTTTTAACAGCGCACATGAGAGGAGAATCAGGCTCAGCATGTGTAATATCCCACCAGCACACTTTATATTCCTGTTTGCCATCCTGTTGATGTATGAGCTACTGCACGGTTCTCAGAGGGCCATTGACTTTTGAATCAAAATGATGATACAATTGTGCTGCTGCATTTGCATATTCTTGCACCTTCTAAATTTAAATGAAAACAGCACCCACCCACAAGAAAGAAAGGCAGCAGCGTTTTTTAAACATGAAAAGTAGAATGAATCCATTCTAATTGTAATCAAATATTCACGTGACTTAATCACATTGCTATTGTCCTGCATGATAAGCTCAACGGCAGCATACAAACTACAGAATACGAACACTCAAGAAGCTTCCTAAATCCTGACTATATTCCTCTAGAACTTCCTTCTTTCTCTGATCCCCTGCTTTATACCATGGGCAAATGCCCAGCTGACCAGCCCTTCAGATGAATGACCTGGCTCTTCAAACAAGGCTGTAGGAGAACTACAAGCTCTCATTTCACTCTGCCTCCCTTAGGTCCTATGGGGAGGACTCCAGCTGGTCAAAACCTGCTCCCGGTTTCCTCTTCTCCTGCCAGTGACAATTCTAATGGTGTCTCAAGCTCACCCTCCTGCTGACATGTGCAGACCCAGGGGCAAACCAAACCCTGTATTGCGACCATTCTCAACCTACCAGAAAAAGCAAACTAAGCATACATAGTATCTGCTCAACTCTGAAAGTATTGTGCCTTACTGTGAACTCTTCAAGCTGCAGACAATTGATAACAATGGGATTTAATTGTGTTTAAAAAGAGTGCAGCTATCTACGATCAGCAGGTACAGTAGAGAGATTCAAATTCAAATTTATACCAATGCATCTTTGTGAAAATGTACATCAACCTATATGTGTGCAAGACACTCAGTCTTAGGAAAAGAGCTTATTCTTAAACCTAATTCTAGGTCAATGAACCTTAGTTCATGTGAACAATATCATTTTAACAATAACCTGGATTTATTGCCCTAGAAATATAATATTAATAAACATCAGTGATGAATGTGATAGTGCATTCAGAATTGCTAGCTGATCACATTTAGTTACCAGAGAACATTTCACTATGTTATGGAGGACAGGCTGTACTATCTATTCACTTAAAATGTCTTTTTTTTTCCTTCTCCTCCCAGGATTTTGGAGCACCTGAATTTAAATGTTGGCACAGCCTGTCACGCACAATATCTTGGCAGTTGTCCACGCTGTGTGATAGAGGTATTTAACTTAATATAAACAACAATATTGCAACATTTCAAAATGCTTATGTATTTTTTTATTATCTTGTCCCCCTCTGTTTACATACAGTCTTGTATAGTCTGTCATCAATAGAAATTTGCCAGGTTTCAGGACAGGGCTTATACTAGTGCTTGCTCTACCTTACGAAATGAAAAGCAGCAAGAAATAGTCTGGCACAGATACACAGAAGCCATTTATAGGTTCCACCTTAAGATCTGATTTGGTGCAGCTCCATAAAAACCAAATGCACATCCCAGGCCAATAGGCCATCTCATTTTCAATTATCACGAAGCCAGATTAAGTGCCCTGTCAGCTTTTTCAGCCCCGCAGTTCCAACAAAGCCTCTTTCTATCAAGGTAAACTGCTGCAGTTGCCGCCCTAACCCTAGGCCACTTATTGTTATGCTCTTTAATTTAAAAAATAAATAGAAGTTCCTCATGCAAACATTTGCCAAATGGGATAAGATTGCCTTCAAAAATGGCTTTCTATAGGGAGGCTTCTGAAGTTACTGAAATAAGGTTTGGGCTGTATTTCTTCACCGACTAACTTACCCTTAAGAGAGTCCTATGTGCATGCTAGAAGTGCTGGGAGAAGAAATCGTTATGCTAGTCTAATCTAATGTTCTGTTATTTTTTCTTTTCAATTACCAAATATTATTCCTTTCCTTTGTTTTTAAATATTAAATGAAATTAACTGTATCTGTGAGGTTTTTTCTACAGATCACTGTGTCCAGTTGATAGGGCAGAATTTGTCAAACAGGCTGTATGATACTCTTTCTGCCATTGGCTTCTTAAATGTCTTATGACAAGTGATTTAACCTCCCTGAGATACAGTCCCCATATCTGTACAATGGGAATACTGTTACTGATCTGCTTTCTTAAATTCCTTGATGAAAACACTATGTAAGAAGTAAGTATTAACAGGATTAATAGCCTTTCAGGGACAGAACTGACTAGTCTGATCTCCTGTATATTGTAGGCCATGGTATATCCTGCCAGTTTTATTTGTGCTGAGCCCAAGACCCTGTGTTAGACAGCTATCTGAGGACTTTGAAGGATGCAGAATCTAACATATCCTTGGAAGTTTGTTCCAGAGTTTATTAACACCCTAATTCTACCCCGTTATTAATCTGTATCTCATACTAATCTGAATTCATGCTAAACCCAAGCCAAATCATTAGTTCTCACCTACCCTTTTTTCTGCCAGATTAAAGGCCTCTTTTGTACCTGGTATTTTCTCCTTGCCAACCTCCTTACACAGTGTAATCAAGTAATTTCTCAGTCTTTTTTAGGTATTATTATTATTACTACTGCAAGCGGAGTCAGACTGAAAATCTCAGCCTGAACACTGAAATCCTGTGCTTAAATACAAAATGAGAATAGCGTCAGGTATCAATGGTGCTGGGTCTCCTGCAGTGCCCTGCCAATGTTCTTTAATCTTGATCAGGAAAGACCACCTGCAAGGCTAAGCTGATAGTCTCATTCTTCCTGTCCATTCATTCCTGGGTCGCTGAGCTCAGTCTGCCAACATGGGTATCAATTAGTGCAAAAAATGTCATCTGAATTTCAATTAAGCTGTGCTAGTGTCCCTGCATTTAAAGCACTGTTGTCAAAATTGTGCAAATTGAGACAAAAAAGCTATGGTCTGTAATTAAGTCTGTCCTTTTTTAGCCTGAGATCAAGTATCTTTCTAAAAAAAAAAGAAGAAAAAATTAAATGACTTTCAAAACATTGGGTGAAAAAACATAGGACAGTCAAAGATGTTGTTATTCCTCTGACTCAAACACATCTTTTATTTTTAAATGACATTTCACAGGCCATTAGTTCATAATGTGAACTACAGCCTTTGGACATTAAGAGTAATAAAAAATCCTTCTGCAGACAAACTCATGTTCAGGTTACTTTTCTTCTTAAAAAGCTTTTTAATTTGTGGACTTTGTATGCAATTGCCACAGAGATACCCTTGCAGTGGTTTGCTCTGGCTTATTTCGAAAGAGAAAAATCTTTAGGTGAGGCATGTACATAGACAGAAATGCCGATGAAGGCCAAGGTACATAAAATTACACAGAAATATTTATACTAAACATGGGCGAATCTAAACAGCTTTCTGTCTAGCTGAACCTGAATGCGATTTCTGAATCTAGAAATGAGGTGGAAGTCCCTCTGCACAACATGCTGAGGTCTGCCACTTCCTCATATTATAAAAGGTCAGACCCACCACACAGTCCCTTTCATGAGTGTTTATATTCACACAACAAAACAGCTTCTTCAAATAGTTTAACAAAGACTGGTTCTGACTCCATTCAGGCCAGTACTTACATCAGGAATTGCATTTCTGGGGCATTCTACATCAAAATC
Source organism: Fulmarus glacialis (assembly GCF_000690835.1). Taxonomy (NCBI): domain Eukaryota; kingdom Metazoa; phylum Chordata; class Aves; order Procellariiformes; family Procellariidae; genus Fulmarus; species Fulmarus glacialis. Next base: position 6,586 of record NW_009208407.1, read on the forward strand.
TCACATGAGATAGACTGATGGTAAAAGGCTCTAGCGGCTAACTCATTGTCCTCCATGCGGTCACCTTGCAGACGGTCCAAACATCAATATTTAGTTTTGTTCTTACTGATTACCTGACACGTAAACCCAAGTACAAGTGACACAAGTACTGTTCCTCTAAATAGCTTAAGATGGAGTTTTTTAAAAGTTAGTAGACTAGTTTTTAAACACGTAAGTTGGTTTGTGGGAGAACTCTGGTCTCTTTAGTCTATATCTTAACAACATGGCCCTTTTTCTTCCTTTTGATAAAACTTTGTGTCTATATTGTGGAACAAAAATGTGGAAATTTGCTTTACAATTGGGCTTAATTTTTGACATGTTTGCATCTTGGCTTTTGCTAGTTTGCCAGAACGTTGGACTACTGTTGTCATGCTATCACAGCATCTCAGCTAGTTGTCAGGAAACATCATATCCTGGAAAATAATGAGTTTCAAAATAAAGATGAAAGGAAATTTTCTTCTAAAAAGCCTTTCAGTGGATGCATTCTTTACTTTGGAAAAATTGTGTTTCAGTGGCTCTCCTTGGTATCCCACAAAGGTAAGATGACACAAATGCCAAATCTGATGATTTTCACTACAGTGTTCCTGCCAGACATCTTGGGGAAAATTTTGGAGGCCACTTTTTGGAGGGATTCAGGTTTCACCCACTTGTATATCAGGTTTTCAGACAGTTTCTTGCTCAAGCTCTATGTTTGCTGTGCAGGAAAGTTACAGAATCCTCAGACCTTACTAAGGTCCCTGGCTATAGAATCATACATATATAGATTCTGTATATCGTTAAATATACACTTCTCCAAATTATTGGGAATAAACCTACATGAGAAAAATAAAAGTTAAGACTGAAAAATATGTTGACATAGTAAATAAAGTTTATAGAATGTAGATTAATAACACAAAATCTAAGATTTGTATCCCAGGAAACTTGCAATTTGTAGTATAAAATAAGGCTCAGCCTTTCAGACTGACCAAAATGTTACCAAGGCTTGATAGCTCCACCAATTATGAGTAAACATTTCAATTTCAAGAACCTGAAGGAAATGTTGAGTCTATATTCTACTAGCATGATCCGTAAGGATCTCCCCTCTGACAGCTGTCTGGTTTCATCAATAGTTTTTGCTGTTTTGCTAGTAAGACAATCTTACCTACTTTTAAGTTAGTCCTTTCAAGAAAGGACACAAACATTTTTGAACAAAGCATGAAAAGCCAACCACTAAAACCAGGCATAGATTATTTAGTAGAATATGTAAGACCCAACTTCCTGCATTTTAGGATTCCTGAGTAAATTTCATGTTTTCTAAGGAAATACATACTGGTCAGAAGAGAGCTGTCAGCTATGTACTGTGGTTCAAGAAGGCTGATAATTATATTTACTGTCTCTCAAAGGGGACAGAGCAGTGTCCAAGCACCCGGATGCAGAGGTTCACAGATGTGAATCATGGATGTAGAAGATGAGAAATTTGAACTCTGAGGCTACATAAAGACACTTTTGCATGACCTCTGCATTTATGGTGCTACTGTGTTCTGGGCAATTAAATGGAGTGAACAAAGAGAATATCCACAAAACTGTCCTTTGCCAACCTTCCAGATTTCCACACAGAAATCTAACCAGACATTCAGGCAGCTTTAACCTCTGCCAAGACCTCTCGAGAGCTCTAGGATCTTCAGCCAACTGTTTACAAAGGACAGAGATGGAGGGGGGCTAGAGAGGGGGGATTGGTATCTGAATGGCACCAAAGCTTTCAGAAAGATACCAAAGTATATCTTTGCTCTTATACGTTTCACTTTATTCTCAGAGACAAACCTTTCTTATCCTAAAACCATCTCACTTCTGTAAAGCACGTACAACAGCCTGTGATCAAGTGGAATCTCTCTAATCCACATCTTGGCCTCATTCCTCAGCTTCACTGTAGCCAGATTTCACTGCACTGTGGCCAGACACAAAGTGGCCAAGGCCCAGATTTGAAAGCCAACAGCAGGAGAACCACAGGAGTGCAGGGGATGCCTCTGGTGGCACACTCAGCAAAATGGAAGGATGAATTTCTAGCCACCTGCAACATCCCAAACCATGACAGTCACCATGCCCCAGGTGACTCTGGGGCAACATGGTGAGTGCAAATTACACGCAGCTCTGGAAGAAATAACTTTTGCCTTTGAACAACTTCAGATACATAACCAAAAGGGAGCTAGCACAAATCTTTCAGCATAATCTGAGATCAAAATACAAAACTCTTAACAGCATGGGGCATCACATGCATTTAAGAAACCCCCTATCAAGCTTCACTTCAATAAACTGATGAATGGATTACAGTGATATAGCTGTATGAAGGCCCTTTTTTCCTCTTTGACAAGTATGGTGCTGCTAATATTCTGCATGCTAATAGCTGACAGCCGGCTTCATACTGCTTAATGAAACAGGCAGCACCCAGACTCCTAGGGCTGGGCGCCCACCAGGCTGTGCCACATAATCCGTAGCTGACAGGAAGAATCTGGCAGCTATGTTCCACCACTGATCATTTTATCTTTAATCCAATTTTAAAGATACAGTTTATTTAATGAATACTTTTTCTTTTTATACAACAAGAGTAAAATCTTAGTCTTTACCATGGGGAAAGCATATAGGCACATGGGCGAAGTTTGGGCGGGCATTGTCTCAAATATTACAATTCAGGCATACGAAGTATGCGTACGTATAAAGACAGTGAAATCCCAGACCTGAAAACATTTATGTGAGTGCAAGTTCCAGTAGGTGTGGAACCCATCCTGTTCCTGCTTCTGTGGTCAATGCAAGTGCTAAGGATTTACAGGCATAAAAGATATTTCCCACATCCATAACGTAGAGAGGTCTGATTACTGCTACAGAAATAACAGTGGGAGGCACAAGCTGTCACACAGCCCCAGCGCTCTCACGACCACATTAGAAATGCCAAGGTCACAGCTAGAACCAACACTTGAAATAAAGCTCAAGGAAACAGCAAGCCCAGTGTGAATGGGACTTGAAGCTATGAGCAAAGGGCTGTTCTCTTTCTGTTTGGTGCCCACCTATTCAGGAAAACATAGCTTTGATTGTCCAAGATAACTAAATGCACTCAATTATCAATTGCTCCTGTGAACGGGAACCATCTGTAAGACCCTGAGTATTTTGTCATCTCCTGAGACAAAAGAGCCTCCTGAAAAAATATATGATACTTCATTAAATATGATCTCTGGATATCATATCACGCTTGCAACAATGTATGTAGATATTTTTATATAAGTTATGGTCACATCACACGTTTGCAAGCCACCCACTCAAACACCTGAAACAGATAATCAATGTTAGTAGGTCTTTTTCGTGGTTTTTGTATTTGTTATCTGCAGGTGGAGCTGACAAGCATCCCGCCCCAAGATTGCCTGGCACCTCTCTTTGCAAGACTTTGCTTGCATTTGCTTTCACCCTGCGGGCTGGCAGCTTCCTAGTCAGTACCTACTTCAGCTTTACAATACAGGATTTACTGGAAGATTTCAATTGAAAATAATCATTTCTTTCTGAATAGGGAAAAAGATACCATTTTGTCCTTGTGGAACAAAGCTTTCCTTTGGTACCCGTAGTGCCCCATATGCTGGCACAGGGACTAGGAATTAGGCGATCAAGTGATGACATTGTGCATTTAGCTTCACAGAAGTCACATGAGGAATTTCCTTCTACTGTGATTACTGGTGGAAAAAGCTTAATGGCCTGTAATTAGGGCTCTCACTTGACATGAAGCACCTAAAAAAGATACAGCTTGCCTGATGTAGTTGTCCCAGTTCCTGTAACAGCCAGTGAGGAAGGGTGGCCAATTCTCAAGGGTAATTCATCCCAGCCTAAGTCAGGTGTTCATGCAGGTGGGTTGAATTATCTTTGGCAGGTTCCTTTGTCTCGCACTGACTGCCCAAGTAACCAACATTTAACTTCTAGAAAATTAAAAAGACATACAGTCTATCATAGCCTAAATGGTAACAGTGGCATGTGCTATATTCATTCACTCAGGTCCTGTGCAGATGAATTTTTCTTCCATGGAAAACACAGATATAGTGAGAAAGGGATGAGATGCACTAACCTGCTGCCATGACATTGAATTCACAGGCTCTTCCCGCCAAACTTAGGAGCTCAGAGGCACTGGATGCCATCAGCAAGGTCTCTTTGTGACAACTGTTCATAGATTTTCAGGCAGCCATCAAAGAGCTAAGAGGTTGCTATAAAAATCAATAGAATTATATTTTTAACTTTTTTATGTCTCATAACTCACTTTTCTATCTTAAGCCTTCTGGGATCCCATTTTCCAGCTTCTTCTATACAACCATGAAGTAAGAAATATTTTTTCCTACTTAAAAGCTGAGATTTTGATGATTTTGATGATTCACATTGCTGCAATAACATAAAGTTTAAAAGCACATATGCAGTTTCTCTGAGAACACTATGAATTGGTCAGTCTCATTTAATTCCTCATTATAAACAAATAACAGTTATCATTCTCAATTTTTTTAAATGAGCTCTGTTTAGAACTTGCCTTTATTTATAGCTTCCTCACAAAATCTTGAAACCCAAATCTTCCCTTACTGACTTCCCCATCTAATGCGTGTGTAAGCACACTTGTTTGTTTCAACTGTTCTTTGGTATTTGGTCGCTCTCATCACTCTTTTACCTAGATGAAAATGATGAGTAGCCACAGGATAAATTACCTGGTAACTAGTTAGATGAAAAAAGTTTCGGCTCTGCAAATCTTTAGTGGTATCTTCCAAAATCATCCATTTTCTTTTTAACAAGAACATCCCCATTCTCCTTCACGGCACTGATGTCACTCAGACCTGACACATTCAGGACTACACGGAAAATACTGATACTGATTTCAGTTTCATGCAAATCATTAGTATTTGCACATTTGTCTTAATATATTTGCAATCACTCCAAATGCTTTATACACGTGAACTCCAACCACCACAGTATGATCAACATTTCCTGTAAATATAGCCTGCCTGGAGAAATTAAATATTCAAAGCATGAGGCTTGTAAGCTCCAACATCACAGATTGGAAATCTATGTGGTCTATTTACAAGAATTCCTTCTGAAAAGCCCTAAAGTCTTCTCCCTCACTGAATTTGGGAGGTTGGATTAATAAAATAACAGCAATGGAAACTTTGCTAAAATGTCTGGATGATTTTATTAAAAAAAAAATCAAGTTAGCAACTCCAGCAATTCCTGGAGAAGACAGAAGATTCTCAAAATCTCAACATTTTTGTAGTCTCAGAGACTACAAAGAATGGGTGTAGAGGATAAATTTAAATACAGTATCAAAATAAAAACAAAGAAGAACCGAAATGGAAAGCTATATAACAAATGTGAAAACCTTCTGTTTGTAAAACAAAGATGTTCTCTGCATAAAAATCAATGTGTGGATAGATCAGAAAACCTTACAAAAAGTTTTTTTTACAATTATGAATGATCGCTCAAGGGAATTTTTATATGTCAGTTTTATACTTCCTCATGTTAAATGAAGTGAAACCACTGAGACCTCAGGCAGCTAACTGCATCACCAGGCAAGGATGGAGTTAGTAATTTCCTTTTTTATCTGGACAGTAAAAAATATTGCTGTGCCACCATAACTTATAGCTTGTGACAGGGCAAAACTTTATGACTTCTGGATTTCTAAGTGGGTCGTAGGAGAAACGAAAAAAGTCCAATTTATCAGAATCTTGATTTTTTTTAGCATAATGACTTGAAGATGAAGATTAAATTAATAGATCAATGTGCATTTTCCCATCTATCTTTCATTCTCTGTATTGATTTTAGAGTCCCGTGGAAGGCAATCTGAACTAGTTATTGCCTAAAAAGGAGAGTTCAGCTGGGGTGACTCTTAACATTTCAAAAGCAAACTGTTCAAATTTGATATTAAATAAATAGGACAACATTATTTTTTTTTCTAAGCCTACACTACAGAAAAAACAATGTAACCCTCTTCATCCTGATTTCACTAAGGACTGGAAGTCTGATGAATAGGAGCAATCATCCAAAAGCACCACTGTCAGTCTAACTTTGCAATTTCAGTTGAAGATCTTTCCTGTAGGCTATAACAATACTAAGATTGGGTTAAAGAATTTGTCTTAGGCTCTTTTTTATTTTTGTATGGAATGCTATCACTATGGTATCTCTGCGCTGCAAGTATAATTTCCTCCCAGAGACAGGGGTCTGTCCAGTCAAAATTTGCCCCTGTGAAGGTGAAGGAAGCTGTAATAATTTCTTGGCTAAATAATCACAGATAATGCACCCTACTCTGAAAGGAGTACTTTCTCTTTGGCGTTGTCCACTATCTGTTTATTCATTAGGGCAGTGATTAGAAACTCAGTCTTCCAGGCAACAGCCGTAGTCATTAAGCTACAGAGTCTGAATATTTACTATGAATATTTTAAGTATTTTATATTAAGTAGATTAGCTTCACCAAGAGGGGATGAGGGATTCATCTTAGCACATGCTATTGTGTGATAGCTGGTGAATTCTTGATCTGGTAGAAGATTTTCTGTTGGGAGGGCAAGATGTGGCTTCAAATCTGTGTTCCAAAGCAAGCGGGAGAATAAAATGAGCCTGTGTATTATGCATGAGTGCTCCATGCACTGGGCTGTTGAGCATTTGAGATGGGTCATTGGGTTTTGTTTGTGACCCAAGCTGGTAAAGACATCCTGAAATATTTTATTATATCAGGAATTGCCAAGAAGATCAGAAAAACACACCCCTGGTTTGTGAATCTTGCTATGGTTTAGGCTCTGAGCAGTTTGGCATTTTCAGGTGCCCTGCTTGAAAGGCATCATGCCAAGCAACAGAAATGAAGGCCACTAGGAATTCTCTGGCTGAAGTCTCATGCCAAGGCTCCCGGAACACCAACAGGGTTAGGCAATAGCTGAGCATCAATTTGGAATTAGGTGCTTACATATGTATTAAATTAGGAACTTCTGTGAATGAACTCTTCCAGGGTCAAATCTTCATCTTTCTGGTCCAAATGATGGGTCACACAGGAAAGACTGAAAGACCCAGACACCCTAGAGTCAAATATTTGCTCTTGAGTTAATGAGCTCAAGAGGAACAAAAGGAGACTTGGACAGTAGTCAAGGACATGTTGTACAGCAATGGCACGCAGCTTTCCTGGCTGAATGGGCCACTTCTTTCTCTGCAAATATCAGCAGACATAATGTAGGTAGACCTAATCATATATGCAGTAGGCCCAGTGCTTTCTGGAACTTATGCATGGACCTCCCATACACCATACTGTTCAAGGGTTGACTCAAGCACAAGTACAGTCAGGAGTGGGTCCCCACTACTAGATTAATACATGGAGCCTGTGGCCCTTTTTCTTGGAGCCCTACTGCTATCATGTGGCCAGAAAAGAAGGCAGCTGGGATCATACAGCTGCCACCATCACTAGAATAATTAATATAGCCTGGAGCAGCTCCTGAGCATCTCCAAGGTGCCCTGGGAAAGAGAGCAACCAGGATTAGCTGACAGACTATCAGTTGAACACTTGAGAGATGAGATATCAAATTGATTTAATTCATATGTTGGATTTTTTTTACAAGGTCCTTGACAAAATGAGTGATTCGGGTCAATGCATGTAAAAGCTTCAAAGGAATCAGGATATTTTTGTCTTAGTTACTAACAGGCATCCCACTGCTACAAACATATGAGACTTTACAGGTGATGTCTACACTGATAAATAAAAGAGACTAGGGAACCCTAAAGGCAAATGTCATAATGGCTCACGGCCATCTGGCTAAAATCTCTTTCTTCCTCCCCAAAACAATGTGGTCTAATCCAACCTGCCTACTGAGAGCAGCCCCTAGCTTGTGTTATTCTCCAAAACATGCCAAGGCTTTGTCTCAGAAAATGCTATTTGGCGCAAGCCTGAATTGTGCCAAGGACAAGTGCTAATAACCAAACACTATGGACAGTCATGGTCTGGCACTCAAGCCCCCGCCCTGGCTCTGCTCTGTCTACTGGGGCAGGCATAGCCGCAGAATCCTCTCGGCTTCGGTGAATTCCTTCAGCCCTCGCAGCAAGGTCTTCAAAAGCACAATTGCATCCAATTTAGGACCTGGAGCTCTGTATTAATAAATCTTAATCCTCCACAGCTTTGAAGAGCAGAATCCAACATGCACTGCTTATAAGAATGTTTATGACAAAGTATTTCTCAGTTGGCAGATGTTTTTTCTCAGTGCTGATCTAACCTGCCATACTTGTGGAAGGATTTCCCATAACGTGTTCTTTTGTAAAAATGTGTTCAAGGCCCCAGCGTTTCTGTCCTCTTTACCAGAACAATTTGAAAAGACCATTTTAATAGACAGTTTTGGCTCTTCTAACTTGAAGGACAGCTGAGTGTCAGACATGAAAATCATAGCATTTTTTTAAGGTTTCTAAATATAACCAAATATCTTAATATTAAACATTTTGGCATGGCTGGCTCTTAAAAATAGCTCCTAGAACCTGTCAAGACTTTCATCTATTTGTGACTGAACGCTGATCAAGAGTTCAACAACACCCCAGGAAAAGCAATAACAACCGTAAAATGGTATGCCCATTTTAATGTCGTAAACTGTGAAATTCTCCAGAACTGTTCAAAATCTGTGTGTTTTCCTTTATCTGATCAATGCAAACAATCACACTATTGGTAATGAAGCTCATGGACAGTAGACGACAGAATGACAAAACCTGTCTCTTCACTTGTAGAGAATTTGTGCCAGATGTTGTAAGTGCAAACGTTGGACCTCAGCCGACATGCCAAGCTGCACACATGTTCACACTAGATTCTTGCTGGCAAAAGAAAATAGGGAAGGAATGTAGATTCAGGGCCTTTTCAATATGGCCTTGGGTATTCGATTCATCCTTACTGCTTCCTTCAGAAAAAACCATTTTGGAGTATGTTTTGAATTTCATCTTTCCTCATTTTCAGCTTATGCCTATTTATTAAAATCCTTTGCTGAGTTCCAGCCATCGTGCTGAAATTATGGAAACTAGTTAGTGGAAGATATTTAATAGAAGCCTATTTCTTTAGTAAGATCAGCTACAGCTGCAAGATTTGGGCATAAAATTTAATGGCAATATATCTGCATATCATACAGAACTGGCATTTTTTAACATGGCTTTCTGTTAAATTCAAAGAAACCTGCCTGCCACTTAGAAGTCTGCCTGCCATGAAAGACACAAGCCTTAATATAACTATCACATCTTTGGCCTTGTCTTCACTCACTGGGTGGATCTGCACAACTCACATTAACATTAACGGGAATTCCATGTATGCAGCACTTGGAGAAAATACTCCCTAAGATATTTTATCATTATCTTTCTAGGCAGGTAGGGATGGCATCAATCATGCATCCAACACAGTTGCACAATGTGCATTATTAAAGCATCAGAGCAATAAAAAATAAAATAAAAAGCATAGACATTTCCAAACACTTTCTTCTTAAAATAGTAAGAAGGATCAAATGGAAAATCTTTGAGAATCCGGTGAGGAGAACATGACTTAGTTGCATATTTTCCTGTAATTACAAAAGATCTAAAACCTAAGCTCACCCCTTCTCCTTTTAGAGAGCAGCAATGTGAAAATAAAGAGCAACATCATTATGTAAGCAAGTCACAGATAAGATGCACTCAATTTATCATAAACATCCAGCGGGTGAAGAGAGAAAGAGGGAGTTTACATTGGAACTGTTTGACCTCCGAGCTTTTTCTTTTTTTTCTCTTTTTTTTTTTAACAGAGGAAGATTTCTTCCCACATTTTAATATTTCAGCAGAAATGTTTAGGTACCAGGGAAAATAGGGGTTGTGAAAAACAGTACTTGCAAACAGCCTCATGAGAGTTGTATGTACTGATCAGGAATTTTGTTCACAACTCAACAGTTCTGCCCTACCATGGGCAGGAACAAGCAAGAAGAGGAGACAACGGTAGATTGCACCACTGCCTCAGTCCTTCCCTCTTCTCTCCATAGGAAATTGCAGCAGAAGAAAAGCAACCAACAATCTTTCCTCTGACACGTGCTAAGCTGATAATTCTAGGCATGTCCAAACTGTGATACACAGAGGTAGCATTAACCAAACTAGCTCCGGAACCAGAAACACCCTAGGAACACCTGCACAGCACTGCACTCAAAGCAATTAGCCTTTGGAAGCCTACACTTCTTTCGGGACACAACCACGGCATCCCACATCATATTACATGGATGTATCAGCAGCAAACAGCAAAGGAGCAGCAGGAGAAAACAAAAGGCTTTCATCAGAGGACAATCAAAGCACCAAGGTCTACTGTCAAGGTAGGCATCCTGTCGCTCTTCCCACCTCTCTCTCCCCAAAATTACATTGTTCTGCTATTTTCTCTGTTAAAAGAAGTTCTAGGAATAAGCATCCTTCATTTCAATTTAAAAAACAAATACAGGTTGCTAGTTGTGAGTGTTGCAGTGAGAGTTCAGCCTGGGCAGCCTCTTCTTCTGTTTTCCCTGTGGGAGGAGATACATGCACCAGTTTTCTGGTTACATCGTTCGAGCATTAGGCTCAAATTTGCTGACACTGCCACTCTGATGCTCAGATCACCTGGGCTTTGAAAGACAGTGAGAAATACTAAGTGGAAAGAAGGAATAGTGGAAAACCTGGCAGGCTACAACGAACTCAGCTCTTCAGCTACATTGCAAAACCAGCACAGCTCACTGATGGCTGAATTTTCCTGATATAAACGTCATGAGGTTCAACAAGGCCAAGTGCAAGGTCCTGCACCTGGGTCAGGGCAACCCCTGGTATCAATATAGTCTGGGGGATGAACGGATTGAGAGCAGCCCTGTGAAGAAGGACTTGGGGATCCTGGTGGATTAAAAACTGGACATGAACCGGCAATGCGCCCTTGGAGCCCAGAAAGCCAACCGTATCCTGGGCTGCATCAAAAGAAGCATGGCCAGAAGGTTGAGGGAGGTGATTCTCCCCTTCTACTCCACTCTCGTGAGACCCCACCTGGAGTACTGCATCCAGCTCTGGAGTCCCCAGTATAAGAAAGTCATGGACCTGTTGGAGCGGGTCCAGAAGAGGGCCACAAAAATGATCAGAGACCTGGAACATCTCTCCTATGTTGAGGCTGATAGAAACAGAGCTGTTCAGTCTGGAGAAGAGAAGGCTCCAGGGAGACATTACGGTGGCCTTTCAATATATAAAGGGGTCTTATAAGAAAGATGGAGAGAGACTTTTTACCAAGGCCTGTAGTGACAGGGGAACGATTTTAAACTGAAAGAAGGTAGATTTAGATTAGACATAAGGAAGACATTTTTTATGATGAGGGTGGTGAGACACTGGAACAGGTTGCCCAGAGAAGCTGTGGCTGCCCCATCATTGGATGTGTTCAAGGTCAGGTTGGATGGGGCTTTGAACAACCTGACATAGTGAAAGATGTACCTGTCCATGGCAGGAGGGTTGGACTAGATGATCTTTAAAGGTCCCTTCCAACCCAAATGATTCTGTGATTCTATGACAAAGAACCCTCTTCCCTTTCCTGCATTGCTGTTCTGCCTGCATGCAAGGGCGAAAATGACATCACCTTTGAGTTAAAAAGCGGGCTTTTCTATGTCTTAAGTCAGCAGAGATGGTGACACGGGCAAGCTATTAGAGCTGCTCTCAGACTGGCTCCCTTTCTTCCTTCACCTCCAGAGCAGCACAGTGGAAGCAGAGAGCAGCAACATGGAAAAAATGATCTGGGCAGGTACCAGAGTAGCCCTCTAGTTAACGTCTTACAACTGTTGTGTTGACCCCAGGCCATAAAAGACTGAAGCCTCCTAAAAGCTTCGCTCCCAAACTTCAGCCCAGGCTGAAGGGCTGCTGCATTTAGCTCTTGAGATGTCCAGTTGGTGTCAGACAAATTCATGGTTGTCACGTAAGGGAGCAGCTGCACGGAGGTCACGAGTACAGGACAGCTCAGAGGATTAGTCCCTCTGTATTAATATTCAAGACAGTCAAGTCTCATGCTTTAAGCATCTAATTTTGAGAGCCTCCCCTTAAAAATGAACATATTCATAGTTAAAATAGAGAAATTAAGATATTTAATACATCCAGAAAACTGCAGGCCTTCAATTTAGGAAAAGCAACCTTTCAGGTGTTGATTCCATCTAGCAAACTGTCATTCCAGCAAGTCATACTGGGATCAGCAAGGGAGGAATGAGAGAGTTACAGATTCTTTGGGATGCTTCATTTCTGTGTTTATACACCTCCTAGCACATTAGTGAATCATCAGTGCTGCCACACTACAAATAAATACCATTAACAGCAAAACTCATATATTTGTATTCCCTCGTGTGCTTATCACAAACCCATTTAAAGATGTTTTCAACTCTGAATACATTAGAAATTATTTCAAACAAAATATCTTCTTAAAAGAATGTGACAGTTTTAAATACTGGAAATTTAGTGGGATAAACACAGAATAAACACAGACCTCAGTACACCAACTAAATAAGGTGCATTCAAAGAGTAGCACAATGATGTCTTTTCAAGTCACTCAGACTTTGGAGGACAAAATGTTAGCTTTTGTCCAGAAGTCTTGCTTCTGTTACTGTATATCATAATTATTTGCATTAGGGCAGTATCAAGAGGAGAAGATTGTATTTACAGTGCCTTTGTTGGACCTGAGCATTCTTGTGAACTAAATCTTATATGCATTTCTAATATAGGTAGTCAGAAGTTATCTAGGACATAACAGTGCATTTGAGCAGTTTCAGTACTTGAAGAAAACAAGCTTCACCATACTGATAGAAAATACAGTAAGTGTCAAAACTGCAGTGCATGAAAAACTTTCTAAGGGATCAAACTGATTGAGCATGTTGGTCAAGAAAGATGAAATCAAATTGCCAAAGTTTTGCCATGGACATCACAGATACATAAATAAATGGCAAAGCATGTGGAGCCAAGGCAAAAGGGTCTAGTAAAGATACCAAGCAAATGTAGCTTTTTATTCTGTTCAAAGAATCCATGTGTTACTGGGATACTTTCTGATGCATTTGTTATTTGTCGTTACTCAGGCCATTACTTTTTTCTCAGCGGATCAATCCTGTACATGCTAAAAGCATTCTGTATTTACTAGTCAGATGACACTGGTTAGCTGCAGTTAGTCTAACCAGGGTGCTCTGTCTGTTTTCCAGCTCGATCAGGCAGAAAGTTCACTTACTAGTTCTAAGTTTGCTTTCCATGGAAATTCAGGCCAGTGAAACTCGTAGTGATGGATGTCTAAAACAAGAGGGAAATCTGGGCTAAGTCCTTCCAGCGCTTGTTTTTTTAGTTTATTTCCCCAGCTATTGCCCAAAGATTCTGGAACGATAGAAATATGAGCAAATGTAGCTGTCTGTATTCCCCTGGTTTATGTGTTGCCACAAAATCTGCAGACTAATAAACCAAATAACCTCATAAGGAGGAAACCTCCCTGCTCCCTTCTGTGCAAGGGCAGAGGGCTGAAGTCAGGAACTGTGCTGCCAGGAAGGTCCCTGGGCATCACAGGGGTCTGCTACAGCAAGCAGCTGTTGGAGCAGGGACTCAGAGAAGGAAGTAAGGGGAAGGGGGCAGCGAGGGAGAAGACCAAGGTTGCAGAACAACTCCTTTGCTGACAAGTTAAGGGGCAATACAGCAACCAGAAAAGCAGAGGCAGCTCTGCAGCTGCTATTCCACTCCCTAAGGAGACAAGTCTGCCTAGGAGATGAGCATCCTGGGAGCATAGCTGCGGGTGTATGCCGGGGAAAACAGGTGGCCTTACCATGGAAAAGTGGCTTTAGGGGAGATTGGCACAAGCACAGCAATCTGCTTGTGCACAAAGGAGCTTTAGTCACTACTTAACTGGAGGTCCATCATAAATTTGGATCCCCAGCCACCAAGACAGGCAGCCCACAGAGCGCAATGGGAGGAGGAAGGAGGGGCTGGACAAAGTGGCCTTTGCATAGGCGCATATTTAATAGTTCAGAAATAGCTAAACACAAAAAGTGATGTTAAAAAAGTTACGTTTGTATAGTTTAACTCAAAAGTCACTTTCTTTCTCTCAGTGACTTATTAACTTGTTTTTCTGCATTGTATACCTCCTGAAAAAGAATTTGGAGGAAGAAGCTAATTCAAGCCCAGTTCTTGTGTAACAGAAGTTACAGCAATATGATTCAAGGGGGCTTCACTTGCAGCACCATGTGTTTAAATTGTCAGTCCAATAAATTTAGAAGATGAGTTTTAATACCTACCACTGTTTTGTTGGTGGTGCTTTATAGAGAGATGTAATAGAACAACTGCTCAGAAGCTAACATCATCATCCAGTTAGATAACCAGTTCAAACTTCTACCCCGGGTTTTGCCAAAAAGAAAAAAAAAAAGAAAATTAATATTCTTTTTACATGGAGCTTAAAAAGAAGTGTAATTTAAGAAGATTAACTGACAATTTAATGGATTGATCCAAAGATTGTTTTAATTTGCAAATAATCTCCTAAATGTCATGAAATCTCTAAAGCAACATGCAAACTATTCTGAGTCCAAAAATAATGAGCTATTGATTCTTTTGTTATGAAATCACTCTGTTGGTTGGCAATATACCTTTGGGCCACAATGTATTACATGAGCAAATTACAGTACCTGATGCTGACAATGAAGAAATGACAGCAAACTTTTTCTCATTAAAATGTAGGCTGGAAAAAATGTCAAAACTAACTTTTTTCCCCTCCCCAAAATAAATAAATAAATAAATAAGCGAGCACTGTTTCTTTATATACTGTATTTCTGAACAGATATCAATTCTGTATATAAAACCTGATAAAAGGTGTCCTGAAATTCCCAAAATTTATTTTCTACTGAATCTAAACCATCTGTGTCTGTAGACTAGAAATCTGTATTTACCTATACATAGGTATATGGCTTTAGAGAGTTAGACAAATGCCTAAATCCATTTTAAAGGCTAAAACTGTCAAAACCAGGTAGCACAGTGAGTTGGACACACAAAACTGAAACAGCCCAGTTGACAAAGTCGCTGAGAACTGAAAACTCTCATTCAATTCAAAGTCTGAATATAATGCACCTCCAGAAATCGGGAAGAATTACTTGAATATATGAGATTTGGTTCAGTTTGGTCATCAACAGAGCACCAAAACCTTTCAGCTCATGATCTCTAGTCTTTTCTTAGACCACCTTTCAATCAATAATTGAGGATAGCTCAAGTACAAAGTAAAACAAAATGAAAACCTGAGCTTAGAGTACTGTGCAGAGCCTAAAATTTAAGCTGGAATCACACAATACAATGATTACGACACTTTCCACTTAAAAATAGAAGCTTGGTGCAAAAAAGTCTTCAAACACCTGAAGTAGCCACAAGGAAAAATAAAGCACACACATCAGTCCCTGAAAGTTGCTAAGTTGGGGTCCAAGCCTGAGGCCAAAGCAGGGCATAAAATACCATATCCCTGTACTCTGATCTTTATCAGCACAGTATCTCAATGCTTATTGCAACAACCAAAACTGAAAGGCCTTGTGCCATCAGAGCCTGTGACACCCACTGCTGTAGGCAAAGCACACTCTTGGGCTGGAGATAATGGTACCCAGCAACTCTTCCCTCAGCCCAGCCCTTACCGCGGCCCAAACTTTCATCCTCTTTGGTTCAGTTTACCACAGAGACTAGATGCTCTTTTTCCCTACCTCAGTTCCCACCAAGACAGTGGTACTCAGCCCTCCCCAGGGCCCCACCACAACTCCCACCACACATTTGCACTTCTCCAAAATGTTTTTTTTGTAATGCCACAGGCTGAGAGCAGAAGAAGAACAAGGCTGATATCCCACAAAACAGGGTCTGGATGGAGATCTAGGGGTTTTGCCTGTGGGTGGAGAGGTTGCCTGTTTTTCTCCCTCTCCTGCTGGAGGCTGAGCTGCCTCATTCTCTAATGTATGGTGGCTCTAGCCCTAAGCAGCAGTAAGGTTTGTAAAGGACTGAATCTTGCACGTCAAGTATTCCTACTGATGTTGTCAGGCATAAGTTAAGCAGAACAGTGTTTGGCCCTGGATTCACAGATGTTGTTTTCCTTTTGAAAGGAAAAGTAATGCAAAATTGAAGAATCCTGTCTTTTGAATACAGCTAACAGAATATAAAAATGCTTGATCAAAATTTGTTGAGGTGCCAAGAGGGACCAGAATATATTTCCTGAATATAGATTACAAAGTGTTCCAGGTTTCCTTTTGATTAATTTCTTTTCTTGGTGTTTTTAGGAGTTTTATTTCCATCGTGGAATTATCTTATAAACTGTCTTTCTTCACTAAAAAACTAAAGGTTAATTATTATAAATGCAATGTGAAATCCGTTGTATTCATCCATTGTTTATAGTTCTTGCAAAATAGTATAAAGACTATACATAAAGAAAAATCTTTAAAACTGCTTCAGGCCCCAAATTAAAAATTGTTCCCATTTGTGTTGATTACCAAGGGACATTTGGAGAATCCCCAGAGATCACAAAGCATTTCCATATAGCCTGTCACGTTAAGGTGAAAAATTTGCAAGGACAGTCTCACCATCTGTCATCCACTCGCTTCGGTGACACAGAGGACTGCTCTGAAATGGCCAATAGACCTCATGCATAACAAAACCCTTGCACTTTTGCATTGTTTATGTTTTGACCTGGGCAGATAATCCTTCAGAAAGGGGGGGTGAGTTTTGCTACTTCTTTTTTTTCTTACATGGTGACCATTTCAATGCTGTCTTTTAAAGAGAAATCATCCATCCACCTAGAAAATAAATTTAAAGAACTGCCTCTGTGTTACTATTCTGCCTAAACAACTACATTGCAGACTGAAGGCATTTTATTAACAGCACCGTGTTTTATGAAAGCTAGTGAAAACCTGCTTTTCTAAACTAAGGGACTTTTTGTGAGTGACATAGTCACTTCATTTAAACTGTAAATCTAGGTGGTTGTGAATGCTTAATACACTGTCAAGGTTTGTTGTTAACAGTCTTTCATTAAATGGATAATTTAAAAGCAGACAGCAACCTAGAAAAGAAAAAAATAGCACCTTTCTGCAGCTTGACAAAACCATGTTAGTCTGTTTGTATAGTCACACATATAACAAGGACCATTTCTCATAGCAGAAGTCAAAGATAAACTGTTCTTACCATGATGTCAAGCACCACTTAAGACTTGCAAATACAGTTTCCTCATACAATAGGTTCCTCTCCAGCCTATCAGGTTTGTAACTGACACACTTATAGCATTGGTTAAAGAAATTAAGAAAAAAAGTTGGAAGAATGAACTCCTTGGAAATGTTTCTATCCTGTTAGTTATCTACCTCAGTGACTGGAAAATAAAAGACTAGTAGAACATTCATCCCAGAGCTCTGTCTACCTGGCAGTCCAACAGCTAACAAAATTGTTGGAAACAGCCATTTTTAGAATCAAGTGAATGGATGAAGGGAAGAATGAATGAAAGTATGATGGGGATATCCCTTCTGTCAGTATAACAGGATCCTGACAGGATCCTCTAGGTTTTATTTCATCTTCAACACATACAATATTCACATGTATAGGAGCAAGTCTTTATTCAAGGCACAGGCAAGGCTTCAAACAATGCATTGTACATTGTACATACCTAGATGTATTCCTCTTATAATTGGGGAACATTTGTTATTTTTCAGTCCACCCTTTCATTTGAGTAATAAACCAGACCTTTTAATTACAAATGAAGTCAACTCTTTCCTTTGCAAAGACAGGCTGCATTGATGCTAAAGGAAATTACACTAAATTCTGAAGGATAAATAAATCCCTTGAGGTCCACTCCTTCTCTCCCACGTGCATCATGCACAATATATCAGGAATATGGAATCACTTAAGGATGGGAGGGATTCCTCCTAGCTCCCCTCCTTGTTCTGTATTCCACTGAGCATGGCTGCCCATAAACAAACAGTCATTTATTGTTCTATTACTGCCTTATGTTCAGAAGGGATTACCTTTTTAATCAAATTTCCATACAGAAAATAGGATCTGTAAAACCATGAGCAAGACAGAGTGAGTACAAAACCCTGGTGATCTGTGAATCCCTGAGTTCCTGCTTTCTCCTGAGCTGAGGACCTAGAAACAGAGAAAAAAAAAATTCTTCTGATATAGATCCCCTCCTCTCTGAGACAAGATTAGAAATTTTTGGAGTGTGCAAAAACCAAACCCCCAGAAAGCCAGGTTTTGAGAGAGAATTTCCACGGAGCTTGCAGCTGTGTAGAGATGTCCTGGGTGACACTATGGTTGCTGAAAGCTCTCACTGGGTTCCACTTGCAGTATGAAATTAGCACTTCTGTTTGTGGAAGATATAATCATGTTTTTTATCTGTATATTTGACTCTTCAAAACAGCATGCCATGCACAAGAGAACAAATAAAAGAAGTTGCACACTTCCAAATGAAATTTCATCTCAACAACTTTGCTGTGTCGTAGATGACCCCTTTCAAGTACAGATGTGCCTCACACCTCTGGCTTGGAAGTTCCCAGACATCTTTTCCTGCATAATATTCATTATGCACAAGTCATCCTTACACATTTTTGAACTATAAATACAGCTTTATGTATTCCAGCCAAGTCAAAGCTAAATTCTTCAAGGTCCTTGGATACTACAGCTTTCTGGTAAATATTTGGGCACAGTTCCAGATGATAAACCTAACAAGTAAAGGATTCTACTTCTTGGTGATTTCTGTGAAAAGAAATAACAGAAGGAATTCAGGAGTCTCTGGGTTTTAGATACATAATATATATATGTTACTAAAAGCAGCCATGTTATACCATAGCTTGGCTTCAGAATGGGAGAATTAAAAGTTCAGAGCTGTTCTTTCAGATTGGGCGAACCTCAGTAATAATACTATATGGTTTATGTTCTGGGACATATTTTCTAGAAATAAAAAAAAATCGAAAGCTGGGCTTCCAGGTACAAATGATTGGGTCACACTGAGACTTAAAAGCTACTAATAAATGAAGGAGGCCAAGGTCTATGTTCTGGACCTGAAAGCAAATATTACAGCACAGCTCATGTATGTCCAGCTAAACTTTCCCTGCTCACAACCAGGCAGTGTCCCTGTGCTGCCTTTTGGGTAGAGCGTACCAAGCAATAGCAAACTCTCTGCAGAAATCCGTCCTGTTCCCACAGTGAAAGCCCGCTGACTTTGTCCAGCCTTTTTAACAATCACAGCTTCTTCCTGCAGCTCTCTCCTTCCAGCCGGGGCTGGGCTCTGGCCAGGTCTGCTTTGCTCCCTGAGCCTTGGCCAGGAGAGGACCCAAAAGCGTCCCCAGTCCTGGCAACTTGTCTGGTTTTACCAACAGGGACCAATTCACTTGTCTTTGTCATTTCTTTTCTGTCAAGGATTTTCCATTGTTTTAGTCTAACCTTTGTTAATAACCAGGAAGAAGTAGTTTCTCTTTTCTTGGCCACTTTATAGCAACGCACTCATTGTCCTACTGGACTGAGTCACTTACTGTTAATGATCTTTTAGATGAAGCATTGCTGTAGCAACGGTGGTCCAAGTACACACGTAAGCAAGGCTTATGTAGTTTATGGTAACATTAATAGACCAAAAGTCACAGTTGGAAGAAATAAACAAGTTCTCCCAGGCACCAGCCCTTGATTTCATCCAAAATTACAACCCTGTCTTATATTGACATGCAGCTGCTTCTAGGCGAGATTAGGAGGTATGTTACCAGTGTTTGCTAGGCCAGGCTAGGAGGTATGTTAGCAGGCTTTGCTAGAAAATATTTGACAGAGTAATACAGAATTCATAAAATCAGTCAGAATCCATATGTTCTGTGTAGTCAGAGTCCTAGTCTGTCAAGACAAGTACTGCTTCCATCTCTTCTTGCATGCAAGGGAAAATTTGAAAGCATCATCTGTTAATAGCCAGTGTTTGCCTGTAGCTGGAAGCCACCAGAGCATCCATCCAGAAAGGAAGAGAGTGTCCAGCATTTGAGCTACAAGCCAGCTGCAATGAAAGACAGGGCTTTTAACTGCTGGTTGAAACAGTGATTAAAATAGAGGTGAAACATTCCTATCTCTTTGCTACAGTACTGCCCAGTAACCTCGGTGACTAACACTGGGGCCTCCAGAGTCAGTGGGAGTAGGGCTATTTGTGATACGGAGTTTGCCAGCAGCCCACCTCCGTGACAAAATCTCAGCGGTGTTAGTTCTGAGAGAAGCGCTGAGATGCTGTCAAAACAAAGCTGGCAAAAACTGCTCTTACTTCTGATACTGTGCAGACCCCTTGGTCCTCTTCATAAGGACTGGTCACAGGTATACATTGGGACCTTGATTGGTGTTCTTTCAACTGCCCTTTGAGGTGTTTACCTTCTTGGTAAACCTGTTCAGGATAACTCTCTGCAGAACATCTCATATCTGGACCTCTAGGGTAAAGACCCAAACATCAAAATATTTTAGATAACGGGGCTCCCAGTCTCCGTGGAAGAGAAGAGGAAGGACCCATTCTGTCTTCCCATCCTAATGTAGCATTCAGAAAACAAATATTTCAACCTCATCTTATAGGAAAGGGAAAAGAAAAAAGTATGTGAAACCCATGCACACATCCTACAAAGTTTGATCTCCAAACAACAGAAACTTATAAAAAAAAGCAAGGCGTAATTCAGTAGGCGTGACAATGTCCTTGCAGCGTGCAGAAATCTGCTGTAACTGTTGATTTAATAATTTCTTTCTTCCAAGGGCAGCCTTTGTCCCAAGAAGTTTTTCCTTTACATTTTGTTAATGAATATTAATAAGCATTTTCTGAAAGCACAGCTAGTATCTGGCAAGCACCCATTAAGCCCAAAGTAGAGAGCGCACTTCAAAACTAAACTTTTACTTGGGGTTGGAGGAAAAAAAAGAGTAACTTACTAAATATGTTTCCTCTTACTGTCATCTGTCTTGTTCATAGATTAGGTGTTTGTATGACCATGGCTTGAAGAAGTATTTTTATTGATGATACCTAGGCATAACATTTAAATTCCTTCCAATCTGAACTTTTAAATGAAAATGTGAAATGCTAAAACAGTACAGAAACTGAGAAATGCATGTTTCCATGCTTCCTTAAAACATGAAAATGCCAGATTTTACAAGCTAAGTTTCCAATAAACGAGATGTTAGATTTAACTTTAGTGGAGCGCTCTGATAAAAAAAATTAGGCAATGATGTTCCAATATAACAAGATTCAGATTAGTAAGTGTAAAAAGTATATCTTTCTATGGCTACAAGTGCTGGAATGATGTGTCATGTTGGCACTTGTGACATCTGAAGCTGTGATTTCCATGCTTTAATAACAGGATTGATTTGGCTTATTATTTTCACTTAAGTATAGGGCTCACTTTCCCTCTGCCTCACGCATATAAACACAAACAGTCCTATCACAAAACAATCGGCAGTTTTCAGTCTTGTTAATATTGTATCCACATCTTTCTGCAACTTAACAGACTTTTGCAATTTGTAATTCATTATAGTTTGCATTGCCAGTTAAAATTCTTTCTGCTGCATTATTTCTGTATGAAAGATACTTTTTTAAAAAAGCTGTTTAGTGATTTTTTTTTTTTTAATTGACATTAGACCTCTGTCTGGTAAAGAAGAACCTTCTAAAGAAGAACTACTAAAAAAGTAGCTTCACTTCGTGGGAAAGGTCTTACAATAATATCTATATAAAATCTATGGACATATTAAAGATCTAAAAGTTCCCTGTGGAGAACTTTTTATAAAAATCATGAATAAAGGCATCCAGATAATATAATTTCAAAAAATACTACTGTTTTTCATGATCAGAACAACAATAGCAGAGAGATATTTCATAAGCATAAAATAAAATTTATAGCCAATAGTACGGTTAGGAAGGCTAAGGGGAAAAGTACAGTACAAGAGAGTTTGAAGAAATATGGAAGATATTTAATGATTCAAACACATAAGTTGGTGGAAGCTATGGTAAAGCGCTGTGAAAGTGGTTGCTTTATTTACCAGTCACTTGTCACCACTATTTCATTGCATCACAGCCTTTCACAGCAATCCTAGAAATTTTGTGGCTAAAGAGATTTGAGCGTTTATGACAAGCCATTCTTTCTTAAATACTCAGCAAGGACTAACAATTTTCTTTCGTGGCTTAAGCAAGGATAGACCTTCCATTTAACCTTTGAATCTGAGCTAAAACCTCTAGTGACATTATGCATGACTTCACAACCAGCAGTCAGAGGTGAAAACGTAGTGTTTGGCCCTGCCTCCAACAGAAGTAAAAGAGAGCTTTGCCCTGGGAATTGGGCTGGGTTGTTATTGCCAAATCAGCATTTTGACCAGGGGCTGAATCCCACTCTTTCTGAATACAGAAGGCAAACCTGAGAGGGTCACTCATAGAAGACAGACGTGTAGAGTTTGGTCCTAGCTGTGCTCGACATATGGGTGATAACAGCTGCAGACACATAAAGGCATGTTTGGATACCTAGATCTTCAAAGGACCTTCAAAGGCTCCATTCTGGGAAAGTATATAACCACAGAAATATTGTGTCCCCCAAAGACTTGAGAACACATTACATATACGTACAGTTAGCCATGTGCTTTTTTTTTTTTTTTGCAGAGCAGCAATGAAAATAACCAATTCTGTCGGATTTTGGAAACCTCCCTCCATCCACTGAATGATAAATTCCACTTACGGCGCATTTGCTGAATTTATGAAAATACTTACAATCTGTTATTCACACCTTCAGTCAATTAAGCTATTTAAATGATTTGTTTTAATTTCATTCCCAAGCCTTCCAAATTCTGTTGTCTCATGTTTGGTCCAAATAAAGACAGATACTTTATTTGTTAAATATATTTCTTGCTCTCTAAACAGGACAAATGGTAACTTGTTCACATTTATTTGTTGCAAGAGCTGAAATGGAGAATTCTTCCAAGTAAACAGTGAATAAGAAGATTCTAATGTTTCAGTATGCCATTAAATAACAATTATTTCATTTTCTTTCTTTCTAAAGGACTATTATTGCTAAATTAATGTTTGGTACTTATTTCCACCCAAGACTATCAACTGAGCTATAACTTCCTGAAATATTCCATGAAATTAGCTACTATTTCCAACTTTTATATCATACTGCATTACCGAATGAGATGGTGATTTTTGATTATTTCTGATTGTCTTTTTAAACAATTTCTGAAATTAAGTAGCAATTTTTTTTCCTGCACTGTCATATGGAATGGTGGGAAACCTCCTCAAAGACATTTTAATAGATGGAAGACATTGTCTGTACGCAACCATAATTTCAGGTATTAATGTTAGAATGAGATTATTTCTAAGCACTGAAGATATATATTTCTAAGCACTGTTTAAGCACAAATATTATCTGTACTACAGAGCAACATTGCCTCATCACTCTTGTGGAGTCTCACTTGCCTGTAACCTATAGAAAGGATGACTTGTACATTGAAACATTTATTCCTAAGATAGCACAATGCTGGATGCTGATATAGTGGCTTTTAAGACCTACCTGTTATGGCTCATCACATTTAAGCACTGTTTGTGCCTACACTTGGTTATGCTTATCCAATACCACTTGAGTATTGTGGTTGGTACAATGACAATGCTACATATATCATTTAAAAAAATCAGACAGTAATAAAGCTCAGGTTCATGTAAAAACAAACTTGGTCATTCCACACAGGAGTACTCTATAAATATTTCTGTACAATAAAAATAGAAATGAAAATGCCAAACAAAAATTGCAAGCTGTCTCCGTAGAACCATAAACACTTCGTAAACATGGATTTTCTTACAGAAGGGAAAAGGAGCAATTCCAAGCCATGGTTGAAGAAGTAGATATGTGCATCAGGAAGGACAGATGGGACTAGATCTTGCCTCAAGGCTAAGAAAGCAGCTCAGAGAAAGGGGAACATAAGGATGGCTCCCTAGGAGAAGATCATCACAGTACTTTGTGGATCTGACCAGATTTCTTCTCTTTCCCGAACTAACTGTTGGCATGCACCCAAATCCTGAATAAGAGTCCTGGAAATGAAAGAGGGTGCAGAACCTGGAGAAGTTTAACATCAGAACAAGGCTACCAGGGCTTTTCTTCATCCCTTTAAACCTTGTAAAGGGTGTTGCAAAGAGATTTTTGGAGTTACTTCCATTCCTCACAAAGCTGCATCTATAGGAACCTAAATGGTTAAAATTTTCTCAACACTTACTATTCTTAGTGAAGATCCAGCCCAAGGAGCATATCCAAGACTCCCAGGTATGGCTACATCAGTTAACCAAGCGGGGCCTAGGTACAGGTTCAGGCACAGTTCACCTTTTTCTGCAGTGTTTGGTTGCTACCACTCTCCCTGTTACCGGGGACCACTGCCAGTTTGACTGCAGCTGCCACATTGTTTGGAGTTTTGAGGGCCCGGATTCCAAAATATCCTGTAGATTCCTGTGCAGATATCAAAAGCACCCAGTGGAAATCTCCTTTCTTGAGATATCAGATCATTACAAAAATACTGTGAATAGCGAAGAGCAAAGCAACTCTCACTTCTTGCATCAATTAAGTCTTTTCTTGTGCATCCAAAGGAAAAATCTCATCCTACTGGTGTGCACATGCCTCAGGAAGCAACAAAAACTTCAGATCAAAACATTGTCTGGAAGTGCCGAAACAACAGAGGAAGACATCTGATGTAGCATCTAGTGTCTGCTTTTCCAGTGGGCAAAGGAGATTAACTGTAAAAGGGAACCGTATTATGAAAAGCCGCAGAGTGGAATCTGTAGCTCTCTGCCTTTACTTTCAAGACATGCCCCAGCCTGTGTCATATTTCTATCGAGGTTTTTCACACAGAAACCACATGAGGGAGGAAACACCCTGCCATGAAACTGTACCAACCCCTTTTCCTCCTGCGCTGGACTCCTCACATCAGACAGCAGCTGCCTGTGAGCAGCATTTCCCTTTCAGCAAACCCATGCCCCTCTTAGCCCTGTTCTGCCCTGTGCCACCACACTCCTCTTCTGCATCCTGGCTGTCACAGAAGCTGCTCCCTCAGGCTGTGACAGGGAGGGGGGCTGGCAAACACCTCCCTGTGAGATGATCTCCAGGACCAGAGGGTTGAGAGCTGGTGACTCCATGCCCTGCTCTAAAGGAAGGACAATAACCACCGGACCTTGCCGAGGAACCCTGTGGTATTCCCCCTCCTAGGTGTTTGCTCTGCAAAAAAAAGTTTTCCCAATAAAAAGGAAGGTGAAATAGGGCATCTTTATTATTCTTTTATAAAACTACTAAAGATTATTATCTGTTGCTCTTTCAAGATCCCAACACAATGGTACCAGACTGCACTCTGAATTAAATAAAGCATTCACCTCTTAATCAAAACAGGAATATATGCCTTGACTTTCACTAGAAAACCTAACAATGTGAACAAAAGAACACTGAAGCAGAGTCTGAATAATTCTTCTTACAAGGCAAAATAATTGCATCTAGTTGCATAAGAGACAATTAAATACAAGCCCTCTCATGTCAGACAGGCAAATGGCTGGTCAAAAAAGATAGCTTTAAAGGTACTACTTATTTTCAGCAACATCCCACAAATCCGTGCTGCAGTATTTTATTACTTAAGTAGAGGAAAGGCTCAGGCACTAAAATATAATTCTCTTGTTATTTTATTACTTTCCCATGTGAAATTTTGGGACGTAACAGGAATATGAACAATTATGTAGAGTTATTCATCCCTACATGTTTTTCCTCATTAAAACTGGACAAGTCCTTTCCAAAAATTGGTTCCTAAGCATAAAATGCCTTGAGCAGCTTTAATTTCAGGAAAGAGCAATAAATCACCTTAATACAAGAAGCAATATTTGATTACTCTGCATTACCCAGTAGCCCCTTTACAATTATAATCCTTTACACTCTTATCAATGAATACATCACTCCTAACTCTAACCCCTCAATCACCCTCTCCCTCATCTGTGCTCCTACCATTTGGTAACAAACCTCCTACTATTATTTAATATTAAATTATATAGCACATATGTGATGGTGATAGCCATGTGATAAATTGCATTTATCATGCATCTTTTAATGCAGCTGCATTAATCATGCCTCTCCTTCACTCTGCCCACTAATCCGTCTCTGTCCAGGACTACTCAGTCCCATCCAAACCTTTAAGGAGATTTGAACATGCTGCACCGTTAAAAATGGTACCGTCTTCCAAACACAGAGTTTCATCACAGGAATCACACTGTCCCAAAGCTCAGCACAAATAACTTTAAGTCTATGAAGGGTTTAAGGGTATGTTATCTCATGAACCATGAGACTCCTTGAGGCTAAAAATGAGAGACTTACATTTTCTGTTGTTACAAGGCACTCCATTTCTAGCCCAAGGTTATTATCCATGATCCTGGACATTAAAACTGAAACATTTGATGTTTATAAAATAGGTGTTTCTAAAGGTCTTTAAAATGTCTCAGCTGCAGTTTTTCATTCCCTCCTAGGCCTCTAAAGATGGACTTCTAATACTGAATTAAGAAATACTGACCTTACAAGCCATAGGAACGCAAAAGAAGGAACTGAAAAACATTTTAGAACTCTCCAGAACATTTTAAAATAAGATATCTATGAATTATTTGCTCCATATGCTGCCTGTATAATGGTACAGGGCAGCAGACACATTTTATTAGCATCCACTGGAGATAAGCTGCCACATCCCTGTTGATCTGCCTTTGTTGCCTTTATTCCACACCATTAAATGCTCTCTTTTGCCTTAAATCAAATTCTTAAACATTTATTCGGAACTTAAACTCATTTTTAAAAAAATGTTAAAGTCTTTTCAGAAAAAGTTACTGAAGTTGAAAGTATTTTATGAATCTATACCAGCATCACCAAACTGCTATAGGATAAATTGGGTGGGAAAGCAAAGAGAAAGAACTGGGAAAGCAAAGAGAAAGAACTGGGAAAGAACCAGAAAAAATGTTGAACACTTTGTTCGAAAATAAAAAGAAATGCTTTAGTTTACCCAATTAAAAAAATTGTATTAGGAAAGTCCTTTCAAATATATTTTTAAATCACAAAAATGTTTAACACAAAAAAATGATGCATTTATGACACAAATATTATTGATCAACCCCAAATCATTTTGCACATTTTTGAAATAACTCAGACACCTAGAATATCATTAGTCACAGCAGCTGGGAATGCTTATGTCATTAGAACAAAACATATGGGCAAGTGTTTTGTTGGATTGGGATTTATATATTCTGTGGATCT
Source organism: Fulmarus glacialis (assembly GCF_000690835.1). Lineage (NCBI taxonomy): Eukaryota > Metazoa > Chordata > Aves > Procellariiformes > Procellariidae > Fulmarus > Fulmarus glacialis. Next base: position 33,867 of record NW_009208407.1, read on the forward strand.
GTATAGTTAAATTATTTTTTTTAGGCATTCATGCAACCATAGCTGAAAGTTCTTGAAATCTCATCTGCAACAGAATTGAGCCACAACAGAATCTTGTTGCAGCTGTTATTTTTGTCCCAAACCCATTGCTGCTGGGGCAGACACCAGGATAGTAGCCACTCTGACCGCTCCTCACTTGCTATTCTCCTCCTCATCCCTGATTTCTCTTCCTTCACGATTTCTCTTCCTCTCCTCTTTTGCTCCTCTGGCTTTTTCCCTGTGGCTCCCCAGTGAAGCGCTCATCTTTGAGTGGTGGGATTGAAAACCAGACACCGGTCAGCTACTAAAGCGCCTTTCCCTCATCCCCTTACTCTCTTTTGCTCACCATTATAAACTAAAGACAAGAAGTTATTAACAGTTTTGGGTGTAGGTTCACAGGAAAGAGGGGACTAAGGGGGCCGTAACCATATCACTGTACTGCCTCGTACCCATACCTAGAGGAGCAATTGCACCGCTGCCCTGGCCCTGCCTCGCGCCCTCCTCTTTACCTTCCTGCCACCTTCCCTTGCTGTCATGGGAAATAGCATCCCAGTGTTGGGGAGAACTTCCTTTTCCTAAGTATTGGGGTTTTTTTCGCTGCAGTTGCGTCAATTTTCCTCATTTTTGCCCATAAACATAATCCAAGTGAGATCTTATTTACATAAAATGGGACAGGAGCTTAGAATCTGTTTGCTGCCATTTCCTTCTTTCCTGTGGCTTCACCAGCCCCACTCCACAATGTTCCAATTTTTCCTTTCACTGAGCCAAAAACCACTTACAGTTTTCCAGATTTCCTTTCTAATCCCTGCTCACTTCCATATCACACCATAGGTTCCTCCCCTGCTCTATCAAACAGCGACTCTGGCTTCTGTGTTGGAAAAATGCTTACTCCATGGCATGTCAGTCAGCCACAGAAAGCAAGTTTTCAGGTCAAGGAAACATTGGCCTTAGGGGATTCACATGTCTCAGGAAGAGACTTGGGCTTCTTTATCTCCTCACTGCTGAAGTATTTTTCCATTGCAAACTTCTCACGCATGTCCAGTTCCAACTTCTCACGCATGTCCATTTCTAACCCCCTTACATCAACTGTGGGTGGTAATTCAGGTTATTCAAATCACACTTGTATCATGTTTCAGAACCGCAGATCTGACTACCCAGATATAGTTCCCATTAGGATCATAGTTACTCTGTTTCTAGAAACTCAGCTAATCTTTACTTACAGATACTCAACAACTCGTCCTGATGGTCTTATGCCTGTTAGGTCAGGCTGCATCTTGCCATCAGCTCCAGTCAACATACCAGGCTGTCTCAGCAAAATTAAAACATTAAGCAAGTAGCGGAAAGGGAATTTTGTGGCAGAATTGAGGCCAGGGAGTTATGGGAGACCATGGGAAAAGGGTTCATTTGAACTCCAGCCCTGAAATCCATGTTAAACCCATCTGGAACTAAATATGGAGCGATTCAGATAATACTGCTGGTTAATCACTCTCCAGCAGCTCAAAGTACTGACTTTCTGCTCATCAAGGACTCCCAACAAAAGGAGATAGGAAACTAAAAAAAAAAAAAAGAAAGCAAAGCGCAAAATATTGATAAATCAAAGACACTTACCCTCTTTTTTAAAGCACAACAGAATTAGCTGTTGTCCTGATACATTATGGCCACTCACAGCCTTAATCATGTGAAATCACTTCAAAAAGAATTAACAGATTTAACTAACTATATAAAAAGCTTCAAAGCTTTACCAACAGCAGGAGACCTTCTCTTTAATTGGGAGCATATCTGATCAGCACTAAAACTATTCAATAAAAACAGATTTTGAAACTTCCTAAATATCGAAATTATTGAATTAGAATGACCAATATTCACATTGTCTATTGTTTTGAGGCTAAAAAAAACAGTCAAAACTTTATACTCCGTTCATTATTGCTATACATTTGAACCAAAGTGGTGCCTAGCCTCCCACTCACAGAATCAGACCCTTCCCGTTTTAACAGTAAAAATATCTCTGTCCCAAAAATCTTGCAGAGTAAGCCAGGAGACAACAACTAGATAAAGACAGAGAAATGGAAGAGCATATGGAAACAGTCATCATGACAAGTGGCAGTCTCAGTTTTGGCTCCACTCTCACCATTTGCAAACCCTGGAGAATTATCAATATTTTCTCCTTTTCATCTACCAGCCTATCTTGCAGCAATAACAGGAGGTATTAACAACAGGTTAGCATCCTCTGCTTGCCTGAATTTATCATACAAGGATGAGAAAGAGACAGTGTACCTCCTGTCATTGTCTTTCTAAAAAAATTTTGTTGAAAATTCCCAGGAGAGAAACCAAGAGCAGAGATAAAAACAAATGGAGATCAATTTTTATGTGGAATAAAAGATTGATTCCTGCAATTACAAGAAGTGCGAACTTTATTGAAAGAACACTCCAGTTAAATATATTTTAAACGGTCTCTAATACGAAGAGTAAACTAACACACAAATGAAAGCAGTTTCATTGTACTTAAATAAATAGCTCTTGCTTCATCCTTTAAGTCAACTGGATTTCAAGTTACCTTGGGGAGTTTAGAATTAGGAACCACCGATGTTTTAGAGCTATAGGCTTACCTAGTTATACTAGAACAAATCAAATGCATGTGGATGAAAATGCATGTAGATAAATTCTCATGAGGATCCAAGAACAATACAGGATTTTTCAAGCAATACCTCAACCTCTGTTGATATGAAATATTCTTTTTCTATGTAAAATATATCACAGGAAAATAAATCATTAGGAAAATAAAGACTTATTCTATGTAACAATTACAGTGAAACCCATTTAATGAGATTTCACAGCACGAAGAAAAGTTACCACATTCCAGTTCAGTCAAAACATGCCAGCCAATCATGAAAAGCTATTAAAGAAGATGCAGATTGGGTCTTTTTATCCCACTACATCTCTGAAAGATGACATTCCTTTCTCTTCCATTTTAGGGAGCAGAAAGAAAAACTAGAGGTACCTAACTCTGCATAAAAATGATTTGAAAATTATATCTTCATTAAAAAAAGAAAACCTTAGAAAATTCTGGGGATTTGCAAAATAGAAAATAGGGAAATACTCTTATGATTGTGATATTGTTAGCAGCACTGTTAATCATAGTTTTATTAACATATTAACAACGTGGCTTTCAGTTTCCAAAGTGAGAGGATTCTAACTTCCCCTTCAGGCAACTACTGAGGAAAAATAATTAAATGTAAATAAATTAGTAATGTAAAAGGTTTTTGTCTTACACTTAAGTAAGGACACTGTGAATTTTTCTCTCTCTTCTTTTTCCTAATTAAGGGTTCATATCTTCTGTAAGAGTAGCCCTAATTAAGTTTTACCTAACCTTAGCACAAGTAGCACCACTGACTACAGTTGGGACTGAAGTGGGTGGCATTATTCGTGTGTTTAAAATGAAAAATATCATTAGTTTTTTCAGTCAGGCTGATTGTGTTGTGACTATCTACACCAGCAGCCTTATTTTTGGTCATTACTAACTGTCTGCCTTCTTTAAGTAATGGTGGAGGAAACTGCATATTCCCTAGCTCAGCTATGTGCAACCGCTTTCATTCTCTCCACTTCTCGAAAAAATGTGAGACCCTTTGACATGAGAAATCAAAGCCACCACTTCAATAGCTAGTTTAATATTTGGATCTCTGAAGCAAGGAAAGCGTGAGGAGGTAGCAGTCAGCTGTCTACAGGCGCAATTTCCCAAACCTTGCCTTTCACCTCTCGTTTCTACTTGCACATGTGCCCTTATCAGGACAGTGGGTTAGTCAGTCAAATTCAAAAGGACAAAAACAAGGGCAAACTATTGCTGCGCTCCCGCTCACTCCATGCAGCCCGGTACATGGTGCATCGTGGCAGGGGAAGCGATGACAAGAGCCTCTCAGGAACATCCCCAAGGACCGTCACAGTCCCGTCTCAGCCCTCTGTGGCACAGTTTAGTTTTATCCTTTAGTTTTAAAGGATACTTTGACCTTTGGAGGACAGCAGGTGAATCTCTGTGACTGTTATAGGGATTCGGAAATCTACATTGTCCACACTTGAAAAACTTCCTTTGTTTCAAGCACAGAGGTGCGTCTGGTTATGCTTCCAAGATGCCCATGTGAAAGCAGTTTATTGCACAACGTGGATAAATGACATTTTCAGACTGGTTCCTGGCGAGGAACATATTCCTTGTGTTCAGCTCTGCACTGTGTACAGTGCATCCTGCCTTAACCCTTCTTCATCTTTACCACCACATAAAAATACAACATATCAGCTGTGCAGCTGTAACCAGGCATCCTAAGTGACAGCCCAGCAGGAAGAACAGCCTTTATTTGTCACCTAAAGTTAATGGCGTAAATTCAGAGACCCCCTCCTTCCTGCCTTTCTCCTACAAAGAGGACTCAAGGCCCTGATTAATATGCAGCCCTATTAACTCTAGTGGCTCTAAGGAGGTGGTGACTGAAGGGGAAAATTAATGACCTCCTGTCCAGGACTTGCCCCTTATTTGAGAGGTGAAATAAAAACTGCAGTCTGAAAGGAAGCAGAATTATTAAATATTTCATCCTAAGCTGGTGCAGTAAACACTTGCCAGAAATGGCTGCTTTGATAAAATTCAATTTTCACTCCTCTTGTTTAATTCATCTTTATTTGGTACTGTCTCAGGCAAGTTGTTGCTTCTTTTACCCTCATCGCTCAAACCCTCAAGCATAGAAAACATACATTTTTTTGTCCATGCTCCAGAGGACTGGGTTTTTTTGATAATGTCACATCAAGCAGGAAATAAAAGAGACCCTAGCTGAATAATGTCTATCGCCGAATAATATCTATCTAAAAAGCACTCCAAAACAAAAATCTCCAAAGAAAAAAGAAACAAAAGAGCAACCCCCCCCCCAATACCCATCTCACCTTCTAAACCACATGCTGCAGGCCATATAACCACAACAACCACATCCAATTCACTTGTTAGGAAAGGAGAAGGACCTACAAAAAAGAAGCTTGACTCTTGGCTTATTCCTGAACCCTCTTGCCCTGCAACAGAGTGGATACCTGCATATGTAAATAGAGAGCTAGAAAAACACAAAAGGAAAGAGAACACTGCCATTTTAGCTAATATCATGAGCCATGGTAAATCTTGGATGGCTAGGATGGCAAGCACATGCTACTATAACTCCTTTACAGTATTCTTAAGACAGCATATACTTAGCATCTTTGATTTGATGCTTGATGATTTTCTCTAGCTCTCGTGCAAAATGTAGAGGCCAAATAAGCTGCCCAACTGTAGCAGTCATAGGTTCAACATGTTTTTCTTTATATATTCCCACCAAACATAAACTTACCTGATTTTTTTTAGTCTGTCCCTGGCTGAAGAATGCCCAAATCCCAAAGATTGAAAAAAATCTGCATGGAATATTTTATGACTAAATGGCCTTCCTTCTTTTAATTGCAGTATCGAACCCTCCTCCTTCCTCTGCACTCAACATTGTGATTGTCTGATTGTCTGAAACACTGATTACCCGTTCCCATACAGTGGGATGTAAGAAGTAAATAACTTCACAGAAATAGAGGGGAGAGTTTAAGCCCCTTACTAATTTCTCTCCAGACATTATGATGCAAAGCAAAGTCAGATTTTCCTCCATTTAAAGTTAAATCTTTCTTCTTTTCATACACCTAGCTTAGTTCTATTCATCCTGCTTGTTCCCCTGCTTCACACTTCCACTGGTTCTTCTTCACTTTTGTTCTATATTCCACAGGTTACATTCATTCACCATCTTTCACTTTTCAAGTCTCACATCCTGCATTTGCCTAGGAGTAGTGTGTATAGGCTACTCATTCACTCCTTTTGGTAGACAAACACACTGTCTTTCTACTTCCATAGCAGTACACTTCAAACAGCTCTTTCAGGTTTAATAAATACCTGAAACACAACATCCCCTGTTTCATAAGGATTCCTCTGCACTATAATTGATTAACTTGAAATGATTAGCATATTTGAAAGTTAGAATAGACATTTCTTCTATAAACTACTCCTGGAATAAATCACATTCACTTACAGTATAGCCACAATATCCTTTACATACAACCAAGCAACCTCTAGCTACCTGGCAATTAATTGAATTGCAACAGAAAACTAATATACGCCCATACTAAATAGAGTAGCATAAGCTCTTCCATCCTTACCTCAACTCCACTTCATGCCAGGATTCAGCTGTGTGGGATATTGCCAAATCACTTCCACTTCCACATTACAGCTGTGCTAGGAAAGAGCTTTACATTTGCTGTTAACTCACTTTTCAATTTCGTTTGGCAAGTACACAAAGCAGCACTATTGGGATGGATAATCATTAGTTATCCTTGTTTTAAGCCAGTCTACTTTTGCTTTTCTTGAAATCTCAATTTATTTTGCTTCATCCTAAAATAATGAAATGAAGGGAGAAGTAAGCATATGTAGTAATTCAGAGATATTCAATGGTGCTAAGCTTTAAAAATATCAAATACAAAACACTTTGTAAAATAATTGTTTTGTGTCAAATAGGTATTCTGGGACTAACTTCAAATGGACTTCCATGGTCACTCTTCATTTACCTGTTTACTTAGGCTCCCAGGCAATAATAAAGCAATTTAAATATGATGATGTATGTAGCTCTACTGATACTGATTGCCTTGGTGCATTTTAAAGAACTACAACGTGAGTCGCTAAATCCTTACGGTTTTTTTCTAACCTTTTTATTAATGAAGGGGAATGTAAAAGCTCAACTAACACACAAAGACAGATATCCGATTCTTCTTATATATTCCTGTAATATCTCATTTTCATAACAAACGATTCATTTTCTCTCTCTCCTGCTTCAGCTAACAAGATGTGCTGGTGAGCTGAGTTCTCTCCACAGTTACTTCAAGTTTTACACTGGTGTAACTCCTTGAACTGTGGTGTAAGAAGAATCTGCTGTGACAAGTTTTAATGTTGCATGTAAAAGGGAAGATCTGAGGGAAGGAGGGAAAGA
>NW_009208407.1:40928-69306 GCF_000690835.1 Fulmarus glacialis
TGTTTCATTATATAGCCTAGACATGTTAATGCCAACAAATCCAAACTGCCCTGTGGTTACCAAGAGAAGGGCTTGTGAAGAACACCATCGACTCTCCAAAGCAGAAATACCTTTTCTGTGGCTGCTGGGGGTGCAGTGATCTGAATGATCAGCTGTTTCTGGCTTAGGCATCTTATTCCTAACTGGATAATTTACAGAGAACACAAAAATTATTCAAATACCCTGACAACCAAGACAGAGTCAAAATTAGCTCTGCTTTTCAAATTCATTTCTTCTTCTCAGGGTTAGAAATTCCTTTAGCCTTTCCTCTGTTAAGGAAAATTTTATTCAGGTTCAGAAAGAGAGCTCTCAGTGAAGACCTATACACTGTTCTTTTACTGTGATGCAGTTAAGCAACCATCTGCCCATCCACTGTTACTCATTTAATTTATACAGCACAGTACATTTACTTATATCTTTTCTGTCTGAACAGTTTTCATTTTAATATCATTATAACCTTATTTTTGCCAGTCATGAGTTCAGTCTCAGCTGGAAAGAAGGCACTTTCCTCTCGTGTTGCCTGTTATTTTCCTCATTTCACTTTTCTGTCAATGCTATTTTACTAACACACAAAACAGGATGTATGATTAGAATTAAATAGGAACATTTTAACATTTGTTTCACTATTACCTAAATGTTAGGTACATCCTAGAATTCAGCTGGTAATATACATCACCTGCAGAGCCACACATTTTCTAAATATTTAAAGGAGAAAGTATTACTTGCCTTTTAAAGCATTTTTTTTACCTGTGTGATTTACACTCTATATAATTATTGGTTTTTGGTTTATTTTTTTTAAATCTGGTGGTTTTTTCTTTCCTTTTAAAACAAATATCTCCATGTCACTCTACTTAGCAGCTGTATTCAGTCATAAAAGGGCCACTTGGTATCAGAAAACTCATACATATTTGCCTAATAATGCCTTTTAAGTAATCTGCCCCTTTGTTAATGGCTTTTTTTTAACCAGCCATACACTAGGAATCAAAATTAGCATCTAAATGAGGATGTTTTAAACGCATGCCTAGGGGTTGCAGTTTTCACCTTATTTTTTTTAATAGTTTGCCATGTTAAATTATGTAAAATAGAAATGGTTTTTCAGTTTTTAATGAGCTAATGTAGACCTATCAACCCTCTCTCTCTCCTCCCCCCACTTCTCTGCTTAAAGAGTCCACAAACTGTTTTGCAGGTATGAAAAATGGCCACAAAAGAGAAAACCCAGTGTCAGCAGGCAGAACAGATCTCTTCCTCCCCAGCAGCAACGGCACCACTGCATGAAGGCACATTTGTTTGAAGTCCTTACTGAAATGGCCCTACTCTCTATTAATCGCTTACATTACATAAAAAGAAGCAACTATTTTTATATTTAATTTCAAGAGAAGAGACTTTATTACGGCTCCTTTTAAATTGGCTTTTCACTTAATTATGGGGAAAGATTAAAAAGAACTAACTATGTGTGCTGTGGCATGGCCAAATGATGATTGGAAAGGGGAAGGAGAGATGCTCACCATCTGCGAGTGTAATGTTTGGAGGGAGTAAACAGCAAAGTGGGAGGAATTACAGGGTGATAAACCGGTGTTACCAGGTGAGATAGCTCAGAGCGGTAGGACCAGCCACTCGTGGGCCATGGGGAGAGGGTTAGCGTCTAGCGTAAGGGGGACGTATCTCCCTTACCTGGGGAGGCCTGCAGGTATCACCACCCTCCTCTAAGGGTGGGTTGCTGCTGCAGGACAAAGGGGTTGGACTGCGGTGTGTGAGGAGGGAAGGAGTAGTCTGAAGAGGATCCAGACCTGTTAACTGGACAACCCAGAAACATGAGTTACACAGAGCTGGAATCCAACACAAAACAAAACTCTAAAATTAAGAGAAACTGCTGATATGTGGGGCCCATAATTAAGCTTTTGTATAATTCTGCTGCATTTAACTACTCTTGTTTTCCCCTTGCCTCCTCCAGTTTATTGAAAAACTTTCAGTGGTGTTACATGCAAAACCAAAACAAATTCCTCAAAACTGAGTCAGCAACAAAATGTCTCTGTGTTGTTATTGTTGTTTTAATACTAGCTCATAGGAAGATTATTTGACAGAAGAATCACCTCCCTTGACATGCTGGCAACAATTCTCCTAATGCAGCCCAGGATACCACTAGCCTTCTTTGCCACAAGGGCACATTGATGGCTCATGTTCAACTTGGTGTCCACCAGGACCCCCAGAGATTTTTCTGCCAAGCTGCTTTCCAGCTGGGTGGCCCACAAAATGTATTGATGCATGGGGCTGTTCTTCCCCACGTGCAGAACTTTGTACTTCCCCTTGCTGAACTGCATGAGGTTCCTGTCAGCCCATTTCTCCAGCCTGTTGAGGTCCCTCTGGATGGCAGCATGACCCTCTGGCATATCAGCCAGTTTGGTGTCATCAGCAAACTTGCTGAGGGTGTACTCTGCCCCATCATCCAGACCATTAATGAAGATGTTAAACAGGACTGGAGCCGGTACTGATCCCTGGGGTACACCACTAGTCACCGGCATCCAACTAGACTTTGCACCACTCATCACCACCCTCTGGTCCCAGCCATTCAGACAGTTTTCAATTCACCTCACTGTCTGCTCATCCAGCCCATACATCAACAGCTTCTCTATGAGGATCTTATGGGAGACAGTGTCAAAAGCCTTCCTGAAGTCAAAGTAGACGCAGTGTTTCCCCCCGCACCTACCAAGCCAGTCATTTCACTGTAGAAGGCTATCAGGTGGGTCAAGCGTGACTTCCTCTTGGTGAATCAATGCTGACTACTCCTGATGATTTCATTGTGCTTCATCTGGCTGGAGACAATTTCCAGGATTTATTCTGTCACCTCCCCAGGGGTCAAGATGAGGCTGATGGACCTGTAGTTCCCTGGGTCCTCCCTCTTGCCCTTCTTGAAGATAGGAGTGACATTTGCTTTCCTCCAGTCCTTGGGCACTTCTCCAGTCATCATGATTTTTGGAAGATAATCAAGGCAATAACATCAGCCAGCTCCCTCAATATTCATGGGTACATCCCATGGACTTATGTATGTTCAGTTTGCTTGAGTATTCCCTGACCTGATTCTCTTCCACCAAGAGTACACTGATTATTATGAGCTATAAACAGCAGCAACACTTTAGTACAGAAAAAATTAGGTAAAAAATCATGATTGTTGGAAGATAATCAAGACTGGCCTTGCAATAACATCAGCCAGCTCCCTCAATATTCATGGGTACATCCCATGGACTTATGTATGTTCAGTTTGCTTGAGTATTCCCTGACCTGATTCTCTTCCACCAAGAGTACACTGATTATTATGAGCTATAAACAGCAGCAACACTTTAGTACAGAAAAAATTAGGTAAAAATGTGCATCTGCTCCTTGTCTTCCCTTGCAATTCCATAAACTTTTCTCATAAACACTGATTTCCAAACAACTTCCCATGAGACTTCTGGTCACTTGATTCACGACAGCAGGTGATTTCTTTTTCTCTACTTTTTCCTGCATTCCCTTTGGATGATCCCATGGACCTCAGGGTTCTTTTCTTGGATTTTTTTTCTTCTTTGCTCTGTGTTCTAGTATCTCTGACCTGATCCCAAATGCTTTCAGATGGAAGGGAAGTGTTCTGGCTCTGGTGCCAACAGACAGCCTGCCATCACTGAGAGGGGCAGGCTTGGGACCCACCAAAGAGCTAGAGTCAAATTTTCAACCAAAGTAAAAACAAACCTTGATACTCAACTAACGGCCTCATAATAGAAAGCAGAGATCTCATGGTAGCACCTGGTCATGAAGGAACATAAATATTTCTATTAAAAAAACCGAACAGGGACTAGGAGAGCAGGAAGAGAGTAAGGGAACAAGACATCTGTAAGTCCTGGGCTCACTAGTGCGAAGGGGCCACTAGCTCATAGTCACCTCATTTGCAGGCATTCTCTCTAGCATAAACTGAGGTCAAAAGACCTACTTTATAAATAAAATGTTCAACAAAAAATAACTAAAGCAACCCTTCTGAGTTGTGATTGAATCAGTCATATTTCAGGAGACACCATATGTATATGTCTTTTCCTCTCTGTCATTGATTTTTCCGCACTTGTTCAAAATGTACTTGTTATATGAAGGACCTAATGGTGTAAAATGTATTTAAGATATTATCTTATGTACCATCATAAACATGGGTAGAAGGGTCCATGTCCTTCTTCATTTAGAAAAGCAAGTGGAGAAGCTGTCCTGTTGTAGAGATTAAAACCTGTCCATCTCCAAGAGAAGTGACATGGCAGAAGAGAGTTATATGGTTTCTATTTCATACAGGGTTCAATTTTGCTGTGATATTTAGGGAAGAAGGGTGGAGAAAAGCTTTGTTTTACCTGTTTAATTTTACTTTTACAACTAATTTCAGGAATACCTAACATTTTAGATGGGGCAGTCGTCTTAACATGGCAGGAAAATCAAATTAGCCAATATATCAGAAGCTGACAACTATAATTAGGTCATTAGTAAAACCACCTGTATAAATGGAAAGATTGTTATATGTGGAGAGATTTTAATACACATTTTAATATTTTAATAGTTGTCATCTCCAGAAGCTCTTGAGAGAGGAGTACGAACATACAAGGATAACAGGATCTCATTGCCATTTTAAATTCATTTTTACCAATATTTGCAGGGAGGCAATGAACTTCCAGGTGTTATTCAGGGTATCTGAAGCATGGAGGAGTTAGATGTTAAATGTAATAAGTGTCTGAAACAAAATTGATCTACAGGCTATCACGGAGGAAGTAAGCACTAGTAACACTAGCTGTGCTGGGGGTAGCTAAACCATGGTAAATAAGAACAAAGGACGTAAGAGTTATTGTGCTGGTTCAGATAAAAGGTTCACCAGTGTCCAGTAACAAACACATGGGAAAGGTATTAAGAACAGAACATGCAGTAATATGTTCCCACTCTCACTTCCAGCAATCTGCAAATTAGGCATTTAAGAGGCAAGAAAAGCTTTGTGTTTCTCTTTTGGTATCTGAACAATTTCCAAGTAGATAAAAATGATTAAAAAATACAGTTGGAGATAACTGAGGTCTTTCTCCTCATGCTATTGGAGATAGGCTCCACTGATGCCATTCGCTACCACATGAAATGTGGGACGTCCTAGCTAGGTTTTGCCTAGCAATAGAAACAGACAGACATAGCCATTGGGGATTTAGCTACTTTACAGGAGCTCTCGCCTACATAGTCACTCTATCCTGACACACAAACGATATCGCTGCAACAGCGTGTCAATGCAAGGAGCTATTCTGAAAGAGCAGCAACAGAATATTTCTCTTCACAACAGTTGTGGTTGCCAATCTTCCCACACAGAAAAAAGTCTTAACAATTTCTTCATCAGACACATAATTTGTGAATAAATGATGCATTTCAGAAAGGCATTCAGTTGCAACATCTCAAATGATGGAGAATCTGCTAGCTCCCATGGTAAGTTCTTCTGTTAGTTGACTGTTTTCAATATCTAGACATTGACACCTTTTTGCAGTCTTCACTAGTTCCACGTGTTTCCATTTTATTTTATTGACCTTCCCTTTTTTATCATCTTGTGAATAGAATAAAGCAAGTAGGGTATCACAGGGCTAACCAAGAGGAACTAAAGTTTAACTCAGGAATAATCCCATTTAGTTAGAGGCATAATCACCTTAAGTATATGCCCTTCATTATTATAGTATCAAACAAGGCAGAATATTCCCTCAGAATTTACAACTTCTGTTGATAATCCTTTAAATTGATAACAATTTTAAATAATTGGTAATAGCTAAGTATTTGCTAACGTACAAATTTTTTAACTTTTCATTTAGATTCTTACCATATCTCTATTTTTAATTTCCTTTGGGTTTTCTCTTAATTTTTTTCTCGTATTATCTGTCACATTTTAGAAATTGTGTCTACTTATTCCTTATGCTAAGCTTTGACTTCATCTTATGTATTTCTAATAACCATTTTATGGTTAGTTTTTAATCATTCAGTTTTCTTTTCTCAAATCTCTGTTCTTTACATTTTTCTACTTGTAAATCACTTTTCTTCTCTGTTCATTCCCTCAATTATATTTCTTTTGATTATTTTCCCCTCCATTTTTTTTTTCATTTTGTATCTGATATTTCAGTCCATATATTATACGCACATGACAAATGGAAACTATTTCACTTATATCCATCTTCATACACCAGCCTCATGTTATCTACATGATGTGAAAAGTGTAAGGAAGCAAACTATAATAATCTCTGTTTTTTCAAAGTTATTCGCTTCACTAGTAATTCAACTTTAAGGATGTGCAAACACTTACTAGGTGTGCTGTGTGGCAGAGTAACAAAGCTTTTGTTATTTGCTCAGCAGAGCTAATTATATTTTCAAGGACTGCTTTCTGACTGGTAGCGTTCCTCCATATTTTCAGAACAAAAAAATCTCTAAGTGATTTTTTTCTTAAATATAAGTATTTCATAGCATTCATATCCTTAATATTGGAAACTGGAGACAAAGCACAAATATTGCAACCCCTTGTAAACAACATGGTCTAGAAAAAATTTACTTTGATTCAATTAAGGCTACACAGAGTGAAAGAGGTTGCAGTTCTGAAAAGATACCTTCATGTATCTTTTATATAGTTTAAAACTATTTTTAAACAGTTTTTTAAGAGTAACTGTAGATACAAACTTACAACTTGTTGACACCAAGTCATGGCTTCTTAACTGAGCTGCTGGCCCTAGGGCTGCCATATTTCTGCCTAGGATTTACAAAAATTAAATATCTTCTATGCAGACCAAAATGGTAAATAGAAAAAAAGAGTACATCCAGGAAAACCCAGACAGATGGCAACTCTGGCTATAACTGGCCATGTTGTATGCCCTCAGTCCACTCCAACTGAGAAGTAAAACATGTCAGTTTAAACCACTTCCATCAAGGTTTAGATACCAGGGAGGCAGATGGACCTTCAGGATACCAGCAGCCTTGTTTATTGTCAGGCCCAACTTTAGCAGTTCATTAAGCATATGCTTAGCTTCAGGCACAAGCGCACAAGTGGTCTCACGGATCCCAGTGGGTCTATGTGTCCAGCTTAAAAATTAACCATGTACTGAAATATTTTGTCCAACAAGGGTAGAATTATTGTTCTCTTTAAGGCTGCAGTGTGTACAAACTGCTTAGTGAAATCAAAGCCTAAGCCTGTGGGCTAGCACATGCTTTACTTAAGTATTTAAAAATATTTATGTAGTCACATAGATGTCAATCATTCCATTCATATGCTTAGTGCTAAGCATGTGTGGAAATGGTTTCCTCAACTGGCCCTAGCACATAATCCCAACACAAGTGGCACTACCAGTAAGCACTTTACCTGCTCAGTGCTAAGAACTCGCAGAAGTAGTTTAGAGTTCATGGCTGTACATAAACAAAAACAAACCAAAAGCAAAATGTATTGAGGAGTCTTCCAACCACATGGAAATCCGGCTGATGCCAGGACCTCTTTGATCAGTGGTTCTGTGTCTATTCAAGGCAATGTTTTCCATAGAACTTTTCATTAACCCAACTGACACTCTAAGGACATCTGACCCACAACACACCTGTGAGGTATGTATCACATCCAGCTTACAGACATGCTGGCTGAGTCCAGAAATGGATACCTGATAGTCCATAAAGGTGAACATGAAGTCAGTAGCTATGCACAGTTCTTCTGACTTGACCCATCAAGCTGACTAGTCTTCCTTCTTTCTAATTTCCAATACGCAACCATAGCAGAAGAAGCAGCATGGGTTCAAATAAGCAGAACGGTTTTTTGTTGGTCCAAAGGTTGGTTGACTACAAGCACTAATAGACCATTTGAACTCTGCATGCTCTTATCCAGTTCCTAACATAGTTAATAATGTTAGATACTGCATTGACACTACTTAGCACTGAGATTTATGGCATGGTGAGCCGTTCAGGAAGTACGTGCCTGAGGTTATTACTTCAAAAATAAGGGAAATAAAAGACAACTAAGGTAACCACAATATCAGTAAGATATCTATGCTCTGGGCTTCATCTATAAGTGTTCATATTATTCCAATATCATATCTTAAATTCTGCAATTTACCTATTGTCCAATATAAAGCTTTCTCAGTCAACCATTTAATATATTAATGATTCTCTAATAGGAGGGAGGTTTCATTTTTATTTTACAGGTAAAATTTGAAGCACAATGAGAAAAACTTGATTTGGTTCAAGTTACATCCCAATCCTGCTTCTTAACAAAACACAGGCCATTGGTTTGTGAGTCTTCTGTTTTAGCCACTAGATTTCTGCCTTTCAAAGACTTTCCTTCAACATTAACTAGAGACAGAACATGTGACTTTCTTTATTCTTTTACTTTTTTTGGACTAACATCTCATTTCCAGCCTTTCCTGCTCACCCCCATTGTGTCTTATTGTTTGGGGAATAATTTATATTGATTAATATACGTTTTCCACATGCAATATACAGTACAAGAAAATCAACCTTACATTGAGGCTTCACAATATAGTGTTAATAACCCTACTACCTGGAAGTTAGCCAACTAGCTAATCATTACTGCATGAGCATAGACACCTCACAGCATGCCATATCATTGAGGTAAAAAACAATAGATTTGTTAATCTAGTATGAAAGCATTATCAGTTCTCTTTGCTTTGCAACCACTTCAAAATCTTCTCTAAGCTTTTCTACAGATCTCTTACACGGCAGTTACATTTAGTCAGTTGTGTTTTACAAAACAAGAAACTCTGAAATAATTGATGTAGGAATGAATGCTATTTTGCAGTATAATGTATATCATTCCATTCATTCTTTTCACTGGTCTTCTCTTCCAAGTGGAAAAGCAAAGATTTACAAAATTGATGTTTATTTTTTTTCTTCCCACTAAGGATCCCTTTTTACTTTTTTTATTTAATGTAATGCTCTTAATACATATAGTTCAATGAAACTAATAATTTAAAAGCAATGTCTCTTTTATAACTGTCTGACTATAATTCCAAAGTGTATCTCTTAGTTATGTATTAATTATTATTTAATAATTTCTTTGCAGATTGAAGTTTGTCATTAGGAACACTAGATGACAATTTTTTGTACTTAACTACAAAAATATCTGTTAACAATAAACAAATTTCTCTTATCTCCATACTAAATGGAGTGATAAAAGTACCTTATTATTCATTGTTGTTTTCAGCCATGCTAAGGTAAGAACAATCCATCTGTACCTAGGAGGAAAAATCAGAGTGATCTGAAAGACTTATATAACTTAAACCACATAATGATTTGATTCTTTTGATAGTAAAATTGGGTAAGAGCATATTTTATAGAATTTGCAAACCAGTCATCAATGACATTTTGCTAATTCTGTGGGAGAGGAGGAGTAATTAACACTTTTGTTGCAGAAAGCAATGTTCATTATACTTCTGCTTTTTATTACTAATGGCAGATGGGAAAAAAACCAAAGAGGTCACTGAGATCTATTCTTCTGATAAAGTTGCCTCTACTGCTTTATTCAGTCTATTTCAATTTATTCCCAGAAGTGTTTTTTATCATGTTCAGTAGAAGTCAGTCACAGTTTAGCTTTGGGTAAGATGATGCAAGTATATTTATGCCTACTCATGAAATTCAGGACAGGGTACATTTATACCCTGAGGGGAGGCCTCTCCTCTGAGGTCCTTGGACTTTAAAGTGATGGAGGCAGACCTGAGATGTTTCCCCCATCCTTAGCCTCGCATGTAATGTGGAAGGAATGGCAGTGGTTTCTTTCTTTGGTTTTCCTGGATTGGCATGCTGTTTCCATATAAGAAGTCTACACTTTCGCATTTTAATTCCCTGGAAATTAATTGCTTCAGAAACTGAAAATTTTCATTGTTCTTTTATGCCAAATGTCCTACCTACTCTTATCTTCCAGCTACTCTCCAGCTTTCCAGGTTCTCTCTTCTCATTTAGTGGGCTGTTTTCTTCAACTGTTGAGCTCATAGATTTCCTAATTTTATGTCAATGTGCTATTTCTTGCTTGTGTTCCTAACTTCAGCCACACATTTTGCTTTGTTATTTCTCTCTCTTCACAATTCCAAACTTAGATCCTGCTACAAAGAGTGTTTATGTGCTGTTTCCCATGCTTCTGTTGCACAAAGGTACTAAAATGAACTGAGAATAAACATTAATATCAGCCTATGATTAGAAACCACTATTATCTTTTGCATTAGCACCTCTAGAACCTACCACCTGAAAGCTTTTCAGAGACAATTCAGACTTATCTCATGTGTGAAAAATTATATGTATTAAGGCTATAATATCCGATAAGAGATTCTGGAGGAACCCAGACCACCTGGCTGCTGTGGGTTTTGGATGGAGCCTGAACTAAGTCACATGGAAGGTAAACAATTTATGAAAAGACATGTAGTGTTAATATTAGGGTGAAGATTTCAACCAGGAATCTGACCACAGTGCAAGGTTCTGACCAATCATTTGAATTGCCTGGTTTCCAAACATTGTTTTCAGAGCTCCTCCAGTTTTCCTAGGAAATTTCTCTGTTGACTACTAAAGCAAGACGGCACCATATCTATCACACTCCCTTACTTTGGTAAGCCATAAATACCTAGTAAGGTTTTTGAAGAACTATATTTCTACACTCTTATTTTGTATTTAATGTCTTTGTTAGAGCTACCTTTGTTAACCTGGAATTATCTTGTTCCAGGAGTAGTGTTTCCAGTGGAAT
Organism: Fulmarus glacialis; assembly: GCF_000690835.1. Classification (NCBI taxonomy): domain Eukaryota; kingdom Metazoa; phylum Chordata; class Aves; order Procellariiformes; family Procellariidae; genus Fulmarus; species Fulmarus glacialis. The sequence continues at coordinate 51,697 of NW_009208407.1, forward strand.
GATTTAGGGAGCAAATGACAATATGTGGGGAGTCAGAGTTGGAGAATACATTCCTTTTATTAAGTGACCCTGTCTGACAGGTGCTTGCTGAAGTGGGTAAAGCAAAAAAAATTTAGTCCAGACTTTTATAAGAATACATAACCATACAGCAAGCTGTAAGACCAATATCTCAGAGGCAGATGAGCTTTGGATTACCTCATGCAATAACACTTTGTATTTTCTCTCTTTCATCTTTGCATGTGGAAAGTGAAATATTTATTTTGCCAAGGATGAGATAGCCCTTGATTTGATACCTATCTTTTTTGATCATAGATGAATCGCTACCAAAATAACAGATCCTTGATGCAGATAGAATCATTTAACACTGGAGATACTAACACTGTGTTAGGCTAAAAAGTGGGGGGTTAGATCTATAATTCCTCCTTTTTCAGATAGAGCTGTAGGCAGTGCAGTATTCTGAGACAACATTCAATTCCCTTTGCTTGTCTAACCCAAATGCCATTAACAGTGAACTGTAGAGTCAGATTCTTTCCCTTGTTCTGACCAGGTTTCATCTTGAACCTGGGAAACTTTCTGTGATGGAAAGCAGAATCAAAACTGTCATACTGCTCTGAGAAGTTTTGGGTTCAATCAATAGGCATTTTCCAATGGAATCACTGTTTGTGGGGGTTTTTATAATACCTGAGAACTTTGTTCCATCTATGAAAAAACGTCTTTGAATCTCCTAGAGGCAAAGAGAGAGACAAAAAGGCAGGGTCATGGGAGCAGTTACCTTGCAATCCTACCCTTCTATCACAGATGCACTCATTCAATGGAGCTGCAGAGGCAAAATCAGGCCAGGCTTTTTAACAGTCTCTGCAAAAGAGAGAAGCCAAGTTGACTTTCAGATACTTGAGGGGGTCTGCAAGGCTTGTAAGTAGAAAAGTCATCTTTATACTTGAGCACGATGACAAGACCGAATCAATAAAAACTGAGCCATCATCCCCTTTCTGGGCTGTTTTTAGAGTCTGTTTTCAAAGTAGAGCAAACATTCTTCAGAGCAATTTAAAATAAAATGGCAGTGTGCCATAGACTTTGTCCCACCAGCATGAATCTTACTGAGATTTCCTCAATAGGCCATTTTAAAAGGAATTACAAAATACAATGAGTCACAAAAAGGCCTACTTCAAACAGATTCCAATCACGATGAGGTGCCGATTTGTTACTGTAATTTAATTCCTCCAAGTAATTAGTTCTGCAAAGACAGGAGGGACAGAGTGACAATCCTGGGGGCAGGCAGAGGTCTTTCTGGCAAAATACCAGCCATTCAGCTCTTCGGTAGGAATCCCCATGTTTCTTTAGAAGATACCCAGGATAGGTAAAATTAACACCTTGAAATCGAAAAGAAAAAATGGAAGAATACAAAACAATCACCAATGAAATAGTTTTACAGCTACAATTTACATTTCCTTTATTTTGCCCTCGGCATCTTTCAGATAGGTATTTAGAAACTCCTGAAGAGCCAGCGACCTTCAGTGTATTTGTTAACATGCACATGGCTGTACCTGCCTACCTGACAGCACACCAAAGCACATCTCTCACTTCCCAGCCACTGTTGCAACAAGCTATCAGATTTGTATTTGTTCCTTAATTTCTAAATAAAGTTTAAAGAAACAAACAAACAAACAAACAAAGAAGCCGCCTACTATTTTTATTGGCAGGCTCAGACAAATCTTACAGGACCTACACACATGCAAAAAAACCACTCCATATAAAAGAGAGATGGGCTTGCTGAGATGATGCTCTCTCTGATATAGAATTTGGTTTGTTATAACATTAAATTTATAGAGTACCTGCTGCCTAGGAGAGGTGGAGTGATCCCCAGTGCAATTTCAATGAAGTCACCAAATTTACACCAGAATTTGAAACAGAGAACCTAGCAAAGCTTTGCTATTCCTGGCCTTGTCTTATAGCCAGTGTTTTCATGTAGAGTGCTTTTCAACCCAAATAACTGGTTGTGTGAATGGCTTTATAGAAAGGTTTTTTATAAAACTTGAAAATATATAGGCTCTGCAGTTTCTAGATTCTACTAATAAACAGGCATAACTTCAAATGCTGTTTTCTTTTAAGGCTATTTCCAAAATGACAGCAGCAGTATCAAATGAGAAAGCTTTCAGGCCAACCTAGCATCTTCAGGGGCTAATTTGTTATTGTGACAGAGACTTGCACTTTTCAGGCAAAAAGTGGAAAATGAAACTGAGAAATCAGATTGTACAATGAAATTTGCTTTCTCTTGCCTCAGAATGGTAAAACCTTCTCAATAATGGCAGTGTTATGGAAGAATACCTAAGGTATGGATCATGGGGGAGTCTGGCACACTAGATTTTGCCTGGCCAGCCAGGATTTGTTGATGTTATCATTGTTGTAAGTGCTGCTACTGTTAATAGCAGGGGATAGTATTCTTTTCTTAGATCTCATGATTATTTCGTCCAGTCTTTTTACCTGTATATTATGAATTTCTCTATCTTTGTTCCTACATCCATGGTGTTTGTGTCTTTACTATGAGTTTTTATAGAGTGGCCAGTACAATGAAGTTGACATTTCTTGTCTAGAGCTTCACTACAATTAACAAATCAATGCTGATAAACAATATTTAAATTCAGTGGTAATCTACTCTTCTGCCGATCAAATCAGGTGAAGTGTAAAGATAAAACTAAGTAAGTTGTTTATTCCCCACCTCCATACACATATGGCAAAAGGGATATTTTATTTTCTGCAATTAGTGCATCTGGCTATAGTCAAATGTGTCAAAGTGTGTCCCTGTAAGGATGTCAAGTGGCAAACATGCCAGTCTTGTATGCCTAATGTTGGACTGTTAAATAAAACTAGCCATACTTTCTACAGAGCCAAAACTAAGTTCTCCTCCTAACAAAATGAGCTGCAAGAGATGAACCAATTAAAAAAAAAAAAAAATAAAAAAAGCAGATCATTTATTCAGGTGCCTCATTACAGAGGTAGATGCCTACCTTTGGACTTTCATATACGATTATCTGGCCATTAGGGCATGATAGGCTGGGGTTTTTAGGAGCCTTTGATGAAGTACTTGGAGACTTCTATGCAAACTATTTCCATCAGATCAGCTTTGCCTGCAAATCCAGTGACTCCTTTGAGAAACTGAAACAGATTTGAGAGAGATAACTCTGTTCTTTAAAAGTCGTGTTGCCTCTTCCCCATTATTTCTCCTGTAAACAAAGTTTTTGGTATACCTTTCCTCCCTCCCCCCTTCCCAGTGAACAAAGCAGCACTGAATTCATTTTGCTTCTCTACATGGCTTTATTTCCTTTGAGCTTTCCTTTACTATAACCATCATCTATTGGCCCTACAGACTATCTCACAAGTCCTGCCTCTGATGTGTTTGAAGAGAATTCATTTTTAGTTCTTACGCCTCTAACAACCTGCTCTTCAGAACCCTTTTTGGCTTGCCTTATTGTGTTTAACACCTACTTGCCAAGGCTTTTCTCTTTTTTTTTTTCTTTTTTTTTTCTATTTTCCTCACTTGAAGAGAACTTCAATTTGGAAATCAGAATTCTTACATTTAATAATGTCCTTCATCTCATTGTTAATTTCCTACTGCTTAAAACATGCCAGCCTGAGGGGGGAAAGGAGCTTGTCTTTCCAGAGCCTGTTGTGATAGTTAGCATATATTTGCTGAATCCATGACAGTATCTTTAAACTATCTCTGTGCTCTTTGCAAGTATTTTAGCAGTGTTTTACCATTTGACTCCCTCTTAAATTTCTTTTTAATAAACTTCACCATTTCTACATAATCCCTCTTTTTGAAAATAGACAGTACCAGAGTTCATGTCTCTACCCTCAGAGCCTCTCTGGTCCCCTTCACACCTAAGAGTAAATCCAAAACAGGCACTTGATAGTATAGTCTTAATGCTATACTTTTCCTCTGTAGGCCTAGCATAGGTATCCTGCATTAGATGGTGATAGTAGCTAGCTTATTTATTTGATCTGACTCTAAACTGTCCTTTATGCACAGGACCAATCAATGCCCCACCAGTAGGATTGTTTTTCCTACATTTCTGTACCCTTGTATTGTAGAGTCCTTCTGTTTATATTCCCTCTACCAAGTTTTTTATATGCCTATTATGTAAAATCCTCAAGGTAAATTACTCAAAGTAGAACAAAGCACTGAGACTCAACATATACAAGTAGCATTTTTCCCCAAGGTCTTATATAAATGTCAAGATTCTTCCTGATTTTATACAGAATGTTGTTTTGTTTGACACTCCTTTTGGCTCAGAAGATGACATCAGAGAAGTTCTCCTTTGTCTTTGGAACAAAGATGCTGGGGAAATAAGTGAAGACACGAGATTTATTTTCAAGCCCTGGACTTGAGTTGATACTGGGATAATCATCAACCTTTTAAAGCAATAGAAGAATATTCCTGTTAAAGGTTGGGGGTACTGAGAAAGTCAAAGAAAAGAATAAAAATTTTTATGACCTGGTAGTTGAATAGAAGGCATTTTTCAGTTTTATTATTAATGGATTAAATGTACAAGTAACTAACTGGAAATTTGGATTCTAAAATAAAGTCAGACATACAGAAAACAAAAAAGTCCCTAAGTGTTTGTTGCAGACAACATCACAGCAAATTCCCAATGAGTGATGTTTCTATTGAAGTATGCATGTTTTGATCATGGATCTCAGCATAACTTGATTCCCACTGTAGCTGTAGGATTCTACACAACAAAGATAGATAATGCATGCAAAGGAATTTTTTTCTGGAAACAAAAAAGCAGCTCAATGTATAGTCTGAGCAAACAAACAAGAACAGGATACTAGAGACTACAAGAAGGAAACGGGACACTGCATCCGTATTTAAGTGGCTCTAGTCGTATGATGGTAGTGGAATTCTGATGTCTGTTTGCACTGGGACACAGATGAAATCCAGGCTTAATTAACTATATCTAAATAAGGCTAAACACCAGTATCAGGGAGGGAGAGGATCTCTGAGAAAAGTAGAAAGAAGAACCACAAAACAGCAAGAGGGAACCTAAGTGTTGGCAAAAGAGACAAGACAGAGGAATGTGGGGACACATGAAAGACAGGGTCAGAAAGAAGGTGTGAGCACTGCTGCTAAGAAAGTCTCCAGATGTCTGTAAAGGTATGTGATATAAGTAGACACCTTTTCCCTTAACTTTTTGTTTCCATTTTAATTGTGGTCTGCAAAATAATTAGAAATTAGAAAAGCCCGAGAAGGCCAGACCTAGTTTACTGCTGCTTCACTTGCAGCATTTCAGACTTTCCTTTTTGCAGCAGCAGCACCACCTAATCTGTTTTTCTCACCATTTGAAGTTAATAATCCAAATATGTCACATTCACGGGGAAAGACTTTTGTCATCTAGCTGATTTTTTAAGCAGACTTTTTCATTAACAATGTGATTTAAGGTTTTCTGTATTTTCTAATGGAACACCATGCGTGCATTCATCCATCTAAAAATTACACCATCTACTTTGCTTTCTATCTATCTCAACCTTCTAATTGCTTATGATCTTCCTGATGTGATGTGAAGTATTCTACTGTTTGCCAGGAACCAAAGGTAAAGAGGAAAAATACCAAGAGACTCCTTGAAAGTAGACGAAAGGAGGGAAATTTAAATAAGGCAGAAATGGGAAGCAGAGAAGCATTTGCGGGCCAGCAGAAGACAGACAGCGGGTCTTTAGAACAACGGTTCTCTATGCCCAAAGTAAATACCAAATACTTCTGACTTTTGGTAAATAAATCGATGCTGATGTTCCGCCCTGACAGACCTGAAATACAGAGTAAGTAATTAACCTTCAGCTTGTCAGAACTGATACTTAGTCATCATCATCAGAGTCACTAAAGGTATAAACCCCGAAGGAAAATATCATTCTGCTCCTGTCACCCTCATTTGTGGACGAAGTCACACAATGAAAGTTTTTCTAAACTCATTTCAGGTGAAGAATGGTGCCTTTACAGTTGGTTTAATGGAATAATGAGCAAGTTGAAAGGTCTTGGTGTAATATTTGAGTTTCAGATTTAATTTCTGTACGATCATTCTTCCTCCTTGCAATTGGCTGAGAGCTTTCCAAGTTTTCCTGATTGTCATTTGAAATGAAAAGCCCTGTCAGATTATAATGAGTCCAGAAAAGGACGTTCAGGTCCTGATACTGTGTACTTGAACTATGCCTTTTGAAGCAGCACGTTGCTCTGTTGAACATATTTTCTCCAAGTTGGAAATTTAAAATAATTTATTCCAAGACTAGAAGCCGCCCGCTCACCAGATTCCACCTGATCCAGTGGCATTGTTTATGTTCACAGACTTCTGTTCGTTAGATCGATGGGGTGACTACCCTTAATTTCTTAAATCTCTATCACTGCTATGCGTTTACATGAGTCCTATTTAATCTTGCAGCAGTACTCCTCAGGAAGGATAGGATTCACGCTTGTGGTTTACATGACTAATTGATTCTTGTTGACAAAACCGGTGCTAAAACAAGTACTGCAGATGCCTCCCTCCTTAAGGTGGAAGCCAAAGATGCTCTGTAACACTCTCCGTCACTTCGAGCTGTTAGCAATTAGTTCCATGAGACATTGCCAGAACGTGTCTGTTTATGGTGGGAAACACTGAAAACATTATACATTCGGGTTTCATTAAAATATACAGGCCCAGAATTAATTTGGGCTCTCAGGTCAGATACAGCAACCTCGCTTGAGTTTTATGGCACCGAAAGAAGTAGTGAGGACTCAGTAATAAATGCAATATGGATTTTTTAAAAGAGATTTTAGATAACAGGCAACATTTTCTTATTATTTCTCCTTTGGAGAATAACAAGCCACATATAGTCGGATGGTGAAAATGACTGGGGGGGGAGACTTTTTTATCTTGCCCCCTATAATAGATTTTTTCTTTTGCTCAATTCTCTCTGTGAATAACAAGAGTGGCAGCCATTTTCTCCCAGCTCAACATCAAAACCCCTTTCATCTGCTGTCTAAATGCAAACAAAGCAAACCTTCCACCAGGCCTTTCTTTCCAGATAAATTAAAACTCTCATGTCCTGGGGCCTAAATCAAGCCTACAGGCCTTCCCTAGATAAATCCTTTCTCAACCTGAAATCTTCTTGCTACACGTGCTCCTTGTAAGATAATTTTGCAGTAGCTAATCAATAATGCAACAGTAAATTGCATTTAAATAAACATTAGCAGCCCTCTTAATGAATAAAACCTCATTTGCAATTTGTCAAAGTCAGAAATGCTGGACTCTTTTGATATTCATTAGAATATTGGAAATTGGAGCTTTGACAGGTTTTATGTATGTTGCAATTATGATTTTTGTGAATAAAGGAAGTGCTTTATTTTCACAAGAATTCTTGTATAAAAACAGTGATATGTGCTATGGACTTGATAGATTTCAATTGCCGCCTTATTAAAAATGCAGAAAAAGAAAAAAAAAACATGTTACAGGCATTTTATTCATTATATATTCATTATATTACAAATTTTAAAAGGTTGAAATGAACTATACATATATTTTGTAAAAACTTATTATGAAATTCCTTCTTTTGTATGAAGAATTTTAATTAATTTGCTGTGATCATAAGCTTTGGAAAAATACAATTCTTGGTAATTGATTTTTATGCGGCAATACAGTATTACAGTTGTATGTGTCACTAATTTTGTAGTGAAATTGCAAAATAAAAGCATGTTTACACATCATATATTGTAAATCCACTTAATAAGGTTTTTTGGGTTTATCCCCATTTTTCAATGGAAGCACTTCACATAAATGTCCCCATGTGAAATATCTTCACCATGCACATTACTGTGTGAATTCAGCGCTTTATAAACAAAGTCTTACACCTGGGATGGAGGAAAAATTCTAATTTTGAGAACCATTAGATTGTGGAATAGTATCCCAAGGGAAGAAGGAGAAGCCATATCCACAAGCTATTTAAAAACAAATTGGAAAACCTGAGCGGTACAGTGTAAAGAACAGAACGACACTGGGAGAGAAACACACCAAAAATTACGTGCAAGTTGTTTTCTGTCTCTGAATTCTGTGATTGCACGGAAGGATGAGGCCAAGCAGGGCACAGAGCACAGTGCTGGTTTACTACACGAGTTTCTATGGAAAAATCCAGCTTTCTTTTAAGACATGTGCACACACACACACGTGCACACACTCAGATTTGTGTCTTCTGCACTGACGTGAGAAATCCTCCGACCTGAGGTTCCTTTGTGGGAAGAAATGGTAAACGAACACAACGCGTTCCTCTTGCTCTGCACGAGTTTGAACTCATGCAGTGGGAGCTGCATTTGTGAACAAAAACCCCAAAACATCTCCCTTTCCCTTATGTAAACCCAGAAGAAATGCTAGCTCTTTGGAAACATCTCTTTAATAGTTTTGTTTGAAGGACCAGGCCCTCTGTGTGAGGGAGTCTGAAGAGTTGTATATATTTTCAAATTAAATGTCACTATACAAAACACTGTTCTCTGAAGATTACAAGATATACATACTGATATATTGTAGAAAATAGCTGGCTGCAGCTTGTACTATGAGCAATATCCTTTTTTTTGTGCATTCAAGCATTAATGAGGCCCAAATCTGCTTAGCTTTGAAAATCATGAAATGCATGAAGACAAGAAAGACAGATCCAGCTGCTAGCACACAAATTTGTGACTTTCTGTGATCTCCAGAATGTATTTATCCCAAGGTACATTTAGGAGGGCAGAGAGGCTGTGGCTCATAAAGTAGCTTGATTGGCTCTCGCGAGAGGCCAGTAAAGACACAGGCTAAAACGAACATCGCCTGAACATCAGCGCAGCATACGCCTCGTCTGGGCATCGCACCCCGGCATTGACACGCATCAGTTTACAGCAGCCTCTTACTCCGAAACGGCTCATTCCCAGGAAAAGGTTGTATAAGTCTGATTTATGATTTCCACCTTTAATCTCTAAGTCAGGGCTCCTTTCTTGTCACCGGCAAGGCAGTTCCACACAGGCAAAAGAATCTTGTAGCCAGGAAGAGAAACAGCCCCTTTCTCCCTCTCATCTCCCTGCTCCTTGTTCACTGCCATTCCTCCATCTTGGCCTTCAGGAGCGGGAAGCTGGAGGGGCTCTGTCCACCTTCCCTCTCCAAACAAATCAGGACAAATGAGGAGCTACTATGCAAAGGCAGCACTTCAGAGTAAGGCATCAGCCCTGTTAGTGACAGAGGACATTTGAGAGCACAAGAACAAAGGTGGACGAAGACCTGCAGACGTTGTGCACCTCCGCTATGCGCCAGATCAGGCGCTTCCAAGCTTTGGAAGCTTTGGGAGCCACTGCCAGCAGCAGCTCCCATGTCCTGTGCATGCTCAGGAGGACCAATTGTCTCTAGAGGCAGTACAGGTGAATGGTTTTGAAGCAGCCTGTGTGCCACTAATGGTACCCAAACACCATAGTTCATATATCTCTGCTCTCAAACTCATTATCTCAGTGAGGGAGATTCGGGGCAGAGAACCAGGAGTGACCACAAGACATCACAAAACCGCATTAGTCAGGGCTCTACTCCTATGCATGAAAACAACCTGGAAGGCCCAAGGCTGCTCTTCTCTCCACTGTCCTCCAACTGGGCGCGAGATAGCTGACAGTCGATAGAGCAGGATTGCAAGCATTTGCGTTCCCAAGCGAAGATGAGAAGAGTCCTCCCACCAAAGCATGTTCTCATGTCGCCCAGATCTGTCGCCTGATGCGCAATACAGAACAGATCCCCTGAACGCAAAGCCCTGGCATCCTTCAGGTGTTTCTTTATCGCTGGTCTGCTCTGGTGAGAGTCCTACAGCATTGCCTTGGCACCGCGAACTGCTTGTTAAGTATTTTGTTAGGAAATTACAGAAGTTAAAGGAATTTTTTTCCATGTTATGTATTATCACATTAGGTAGAGGGAATGTCAGTTATTTTTGCATGGATCTTCAACCATATGTGAAACAATTTTAATGGGGTGGGGGGAGTGAGAGATACGAGATACCATTGGAAACCACTATTATTTATCTCCCTTTAAATAACCACACGTAAAATACTGCAGACAAAAGTTTAATACATCTGGGATTCGTTATAGCCTCCTCCATGCATTTTTGCCTCTGACTCTGAGGGACAATAGGCATAAGGAAGAGTACTGCTCATATTCAAGTTATAGGAAATTATTCTATCTGCTCTCTGTGGAGGGAGAGATTAAATTTCTGCACTTACTGATGCAGAAGCCACTTTGGGGTCTTTCACCATGTATAACAGGATTTTTTATTTAGGATGGAGGACCCTGGATGCCAGACTTCGGTAGGTCTGAACTGCATTATTCTCTGTGATTTTAGGCAAAGCATTGTGGATACTTTTGACATTTTATGAATAATAAATTTGGTGCATTTTAACATATTGGCAGAAAACAGGAAAATAATATTCCTTTTTTCCTATTCTAGCCATATCCCGAGTCTATTACTTGCCCCCTACTAAGAGAAAGAGAAAAAAAATTGTAACAGGTGTCTTGATAAGAGCATTAAACAAACAGTACTACAGGTGACCCAGAACTCCATGCAGATATTCTCAGTGTAGTTGTTAACTGTTTATTTATACTCATATACACACACACTTGTAAATATTGGTTCTTGAATCAGAATGAAAAAGAACTATTTTCTTATTAGTGACACAAGGTTCAAATTATAATCATTACAAGTAGTAATATCTTTAAAAATACAGTCCTATACCTATGAGCAGATATAGATTTTGCATTTCCATTACAATGCTTTAATCTATGACCTTTGTCCTTTTATTACGATACTATTGAAATTAGGTTGTTGGAACGAAGATGTGGCTACTAATTTATTCATTGCTTTTTCTTTTTTTCTTTTTTTCACCTAAGGGTAGTAGAAAGGTCTGAAAATGATTTTAAATCAGATACTTTTTTTCATCTGTGATAATGCTTTCCCCATGAATACAGGGCTTTGTTGAGTCTAGCAAAGGCTCTAACTTCGTCCTCAGGTTAATATACTATACATACATACAAAAAATTGGAAATTGGACCTCATAAACATGATAAGCCAGTAACCAGAGGTATGCCTTATCAGTTCCTAAAAACAGTTTTAAAACCAATATATTGAAAATAATATATATATTATAGCAATGCTGTGTTGTTACTACTAACATTTCCATCCCTACAAGGCCCCCAGCAGTTTTTCGGTACAAGAAACACAAATGATGACATTTTCACTTTGCATTTCATATCAGCACGCTAAGCTAAATTAGCTAGTCCCAATTCTGGTTTCACACAGAAGTAAATCTAGAATAATTCCAGTGCAGTCAACAACGCCACATATATCACTGGGGTAAATCTACCAAATCATGTTTCTGCTACATACATTTGTAATGTGTGGGGACAGAGGGAATGAAACGGGCACAAAACAAAGCACCTCCCTGTCTCCTTGCACACACAGTACAGCCACAGTCCTTCCCCAAAAGTTGCATTTCCATAAGTTCCAGTATTTCCACACTTTTAGCATTTTGCATATCAAATACTAATGTTGCAACAGCTAATGCCATGGCACAGACATAGTCTTCTTAATCACCAGTTTTCTTGTTAAAAATCTGAATGGATAAATTTCCAGCATACCAAGATTATGCCATAACTCACACAACTTACAACACACCTTCCTTACAGGCACTTGAGAGAATTTTACTTTGTCCATTTTAACTTTATTTAACAACAGTCATACACCATTCACATTAGCTCAGATTACGCATTTAATTTCCTTAAGTGCTACTCTTAAAACATCGCCATGCTTAATGTTGACATTTAAATGGTACCATTTACGCTTTGCTGTGAACACCTCATTAAAGCAAATGGAGCAGGTAAGGAGGTAGAGCATCTGCCTTTGTGGAGGCAAATAGGGAATTGCATGCCTTTGTTTGTCTGGGAACAGTTGAGCACGATTTTCAGCCTGTGTAAATTGATGTAGCTCCATAGATTTCATCAGAGCTTCTCTGATTTATATTAGTTACAGATAAGGCAGGGTTTCCTGTGAACCTCGGATAACATATAGTATTCCCTATCTCCATAGAGTCACTTAGGAGATGCCTCCAGAGCACTGGCTGTTTATAAATTGGACACGGGTGCATTTAAAACAGGGGCTACTTATATGTCACCTTTCCAGTAGCAAAGATCAACCGGTTTTTTTTCCTTTCCTCACTTGAATACCAAATTTGTGACAAATTATTAGAGTGAGAAAAAAGTACTTTTTTCAATTAAAAAAAGAGGGGAAGAGAGAGACAGATTTTCCCTGACTTGCCAAAATTTCTCTCTTTGAGTAAGCAAAAGAGCAGAATATTTTGGAAGCCCTAAAAAAGTAAAAAATCAGGACCATTATTCAAGTTATTCTGCATTTTTACTCTATTATTGCCTTCAGTGAACATAGGTACACATAGCAGAACTGCTGCAGATTTTTTAAATACACGTATTTTTAAGTACTGTGGAAGCACAAAAAAAACCAACACCAGCATCTGCTAAAGTAAATACATCAAGAGATACCGCTAAACCAGCCTAAACTTGGTTTCCGTCGCTGTAGCCTCTGCAGTAGAATCAATGGGCTACAGAGATTTCATCCTTTTCTACTGCAGCAAACCGTGGCAGTGATAGATTAGACAGACTATTTTATCTTAAACATGATTTAGCCATAGAGCTGTTGTCAGTAGGTTGCATCGCCTCCTAAAATCTGCATTAGTGTCCCACCACCCTATAAATTGCCTTACGTCTCCTCAGCTCTCACACCACCATGTGACCACCTTGCCAACAGAGAATAAAGTGGTACACCATTAATGTTTGAAAAATCTTTTGAAAACTTGGGATAAAAGCTGCCATATAAGTGCAAAGTATTATTATTATTATTTCCTTGATGTCAATGCGAGCTGTAATAGTTTTTTTTTAATTTGTTAGTTAAAAGAAAAAGAAAAATTAGCCGGTGCACTATTCTCCCTCTGTTTCCAAAGCCAGCAGAGGCTATCAAGGAATTTACAGCATTCTGTTTCAGACATCTCTTAATCCTTTTTGCCCCAAAATATGGAACCGGGGTTAAACACGGCTGATGCCATTTCTACTTGGCGTGAGTCTTGGAAACAAGGAGTTAATGCATGTTGCAGCAGCTATTGCTTTTACTGACAGCATATGTTCATTATGAGATGAGCAGTTTAAGCCAACTGAGTACACAGAAACATTAATAGCAAAGGAATGGCTATATTAACTTCAAAAAGCTTACATTAATGCAATGTGAAATTGTATGTTTTGTGAGGCTTTCAAGTTCAATTTTTCCAACTAATTTGCGCACAAAAAGTCTTAGAAACTTTTCTGAAGCAAATAAATAAACAAATGCCTCCTCCTGCTCCGACTTGTTCCTGTAATCTATTACCTAAATGGATTATCCTCATTTTTTTCCTTCCAAAAGTCAACAGCAGAGCAGGCTTAAATAAGTGAAAGTAAAAGCTATTAACACTGTTTTGCAACTTTATTGATAGCACCAGTGCCAAAGCCGTCTCCTGTCACCTGTTGGCACAGACCGATGTGGAGAGTCCCCATCTCCTCACCCGGTGGCAGGGAAACCCAGTGGTCAGCGAAGCCGAGTTTCCACAGCAACACCCGGTTACGTTTCCCAGGCAACCAGGATCCTCAAAATTGGGTGGCAATTGGCGAGCAGAGTAGTTTGGGGACAGTAAAATCTATTTTCTCACCTTGCCAAAGTAGGAGCCGTGCTTGTGGCAGGCACAGGTGATGGCACTGCGTGGTGGGATGTAAGGGAAGAGGGGCTGCAACCCGGCTGCAGGATGCAGCTGCTTCTCCTGATTCACAGCTACATGCAGCTTCTTCAACCTCCCCACTTTGCTTAGCAGAGTGCTCAAAAAAATAACATTGTACTTTTTTTTTTTTACAGTTATTTCCTTCTTTTGCTAATTTCATAGTTAGTTACCACTCCTGCATTTCTGTCTATTTTTAATACTACCTCATAGGTATTTTGTGCCAGCTTTTGGGGAAGCTACGGGTTTTTAACTGCTGCATTAACAATAGAGGACCAAACCTTGCTATTTGTCTTAAATTCTCAATTCAAACAACACGCCACTGCAGGCATGGGAAGATTTGTCCAAGTGACAAAAAACAAAACTGAGATTCAAATTAACTTTATCACAAAAAATTTTTATTTAGGAGGAAGGGCACAATAAGCTCATCCCTGGTAATTAGACGGTTGTGGGGACATAGTTTGATATGAACTCTTTAATACCGTGCCCTGTTGTTATTGGTGTTGACCCTGACTGTTTTATCAATACCTGGCTTGCTGTCATCTGAGGACATTAGGGAAGGGGAGGGAAGAGGGATGAACAATATTTTCCAGGCAAAAATTCACCTCTCTGCCTGCCTTGACTGCTATCTCCACATTTGGGAAAATAATTATCTGAATATTGTCACTTTCTAGGCTTTCTTGAACAGACTTACAAGGTTATGAAGAAGTTTTACTACTTCAAAGAGCATATTGGCAGCTGGTCTTGTCCTTGCAGATGACAAGAATTCAAATAGGCCAAGAATGACCTATCTGAGGATGAAAGTTGGTGTTTCCAGCAGTTCTCTGTGATGGGTTTTCATGTCATGGAGGAACAACTCCAGACGAGACATACAGCTGAACAAACGAGATGAACCAGCATCTCCAGCCATTAATCAGTGCCATCAGGCAAGATTCAAAATACTGCAGAACGTTGTGTGGTTCTTGGCACAGTCACAAAAGAAATCACAAAACTAGTGTTAGGCAAACAGGCTAAACTTATCTTCTTTGGATATGAAAAACCACCCTGGTTTTCCAAGGTAGCTGGGCCCCAGTGTCCCACTGTACCTTCTCATGCCAGTGTAGTCAGTGTCCCCTCTGCTCTTGGAAGCTGTGAGAGAAGCTGCAGTCACACCAGGTCCACTTCTCCTTGCCAGATGAGACTAGAGAAAGAGACAAGAATTGAGGTCATATCAGTGAAGATTTGCTTTTTCTTCCTATTCTACAGGCACAGAAGATACAAAAAGATTTTGGGGTTATGCCCACATGTGGTGGGTGCTTCATGCTGCCAGAAATTAGTGACCTTCATGACTCCTAACTAACGTGTAGACCTGGGAGAAAATTATCCTAGGTCACAGGGAGTTTTAATCTTTTCCTTCCATAAATGGCATTGGGAAGGTCAAAATTGGGCTTTTCCAGCGATTGGAAACCATGAGACCTATCTCCTCTGCCCCCTTTTTAAAGATATGGCATGACAGTTAAAGAAACAGATAAACATCACACATTTGGTCTATGTTTGAAAAGGTTATCTTGTAGTGCCTACTTAGAATTGAGCAAACACTGTTCATCTGTGTTCAGCCTCCTCCACCAGCCACTGCTGCAGAAAGGATTTTGTCTTGTGCAAAAGAAAATTGTCTAATACTCACCTTACTAGATGCAAAATGTAAGAGGAAAAAAAATCCCTTTTCTGTCAGAATATTTTCCCACACTACCCAAAACTTGATTATCTTAAGCAAACTTACGTAAGATGAAGAAAAAAATCAGTTAAAATCTGTGAAACATGTGTCTGGAAATTAACTATCAAGACAGGTTATGTATATATTAAATAACTGCTCAGCTCATGTGATCTTTTAAATAATCATGGAATTATAAAAATATCACTGACTACTGAAAAAAAAAGAATTACTATAGCCACTACTCTGCCTCTCACTCTGTCCTACCCATCTATTGTATTTCAAGAGCCCCTGCCACTGAAGCTCTTGAATAACTGTGAAAACTCTTGCAGGCATGGTGTACTCCTTCTTCCTCCATGATACATATGCATTGGCCCAAGTGCTGAAGAAGGCTCTAGGATATCACACATGGGAAAATCCGAACAGTTAAACAGGGACAGCTTGCTGATATTTGAAGAACAGAGTCTTCAGGTTCTGTCTGGAAGTTTTGGGAGCGTGAAGTGGGTCTGTATATTTGGGGTCAAAGGGAATAAACAGCTAAAACATCAGGAGGGCCAGGAGGGCCAGAGAAATGAAAAATCATGATCTGTCTTAACATGATAAACTATTACAGTAGCTTCTCCAGCACTTTAAGGCGAGGAAAATCAAGGCTGCCCCTTTTTCCTACTTGCAAAAGAACAAAAAAAACAAAACAACTGTGGCAAGGACAAGGTTTTTTCTGAAACAGCTGGCTGACTCTCTATCCTTTCAATGATTCAGTGCATCTGGGCCAGAGGAAATATCTACCAGAATAATGTTGGTCTCTTCACATACAAAATGCACATTGTGTTTGTAGTAATACTTTCCTGGACTTCTGAAACTGCTCTGTTAACATGGGCAGAGGCTACCTGTGCTCACTGAAATAGTCTGAGCTCAGGCTCCCTTTGAGAATGATCTTCCTCAATGCCTTACACCATTCAGCATGTATTGCTGCTACAAGTAGGAACCTCAAAATAGGCAGCACTGTAGAGCGGAGGAGTGCTGCTGTTCCTACATTGTTTTATAACCAAACAGCCAGCAAGTGCTATTAAAATCCCAGAGTGAAACTAGCACACAAACAGAATTCACAAGGATGCCTTAAGTCTTGAGGATGCAGCTGCAGGAGTCACACATATTACAGTGTCTGGGCAGCACAGGACCCTTTTTGAACATTGTCCACTAGCTTTAGATAGGTTCTCTGCACTGCTCAATGCTGACATTATGAGGTCCAGTAATCTAAGATAGCTGAAAATCTCCCATGAACTTGAACCATCTCTGCCCAGCAGTCAGCCTAGCATCACAGCAGGATTTACATGGAGGAAAGTTCCACTTCTCATGAAGAGAATTATTTATTGCTTTGTAGACACTGGTTACAAAGTCTGACAATTCTTTGGACAACAGCAGAACTGTGAGTTGAGCTGATATCCTAGGAACATTTTATCATAAAGCTCTACCAAGTCATATAGCCACCTTTAAAAGTATTTTTTGGAGAATGAAAGGCTTAAAAGGCAGTGCCCATTGGCCCAGCACAAGTGGTGCTGTGGGATGCTCCCAGATGGCAATTCTTTTACTGCTTTCTGTGTGATCATGCTAGTTGGCAAGGCAAACAAAGCGGAGAAAAAGGAATCAAAGTTCTGTGAGAAGGGTTAGAGAGTTCTTTGCTCATTTACTAGCGCTGGTCCATAAAACATTTGAGAAACAAGCCCTGCATTGCTAGAATGACTCTTGAACCTTCCTGTTTATCCTTTCCTCCCTTCCCTAAAAATGCTTTGTCCAGCTTTAAACCAAACAGGCAGTCGTCTTCACTCCTATCTCAGTAAGGTCAAAATGATTGAATATGCCTTGAAGACAGAAGGAAAGTCAGTCAAAGGAGCTAAAAGCAGCATACACTGCAGCAACGAGGATTTTCCCCTCTACTCTGGGGACTGTCTGAAGCAGTTTCCCAAATGCATGTGTGAATCGGACTTTTACCATTATTATGATCGCAGTTGTTATCTCGGCATAGTCAAAGATCCATGTTACTTTTCAGAGGAACCACACAGAGTGCTTGGCAAGTGCCGGGTCCTGCACTTTGGCC
>NW_009208408.1:0-23405 GCF_000690835.1 Fulmarus glacialis
GTTGCTGACTGGGGTTAAACCACGACAATGGTACAGTTGGTCAGGGAATCTGAAGACTGTAAAAGAGGCATATTACCAGAAACATGAGAGGGACAACTCTAACATTTCTGACAACACTGACAAGGAGGAAAAGAGAGACTTGAGTATTAACAAGTAATTTCACTTTAATCTTTTTAACAAATTAAAGACTTCCCAACTTGTACTTAATCAGCTGTACCACAAGTAGTTGCGATATTTTAAAGAAGCACATGGGTTAACAGTTCTTTTCAATCTGCTGTTTTAATCCATGTTGTTCCTGTCAATATTA
Organism: Fulmarus glacialis; assembly: GCF_000690835.1. Lineage (NCBI taxonomy): Eukaryota > Metazoa > Chordata > Aves > Procellariiformes > Procellariidae > Fulmarus > Fulmarus glacialis. The sequence goes on from NW_009208408.1 coordinate 308, forward strand.
GGCTCTTACAGAAAGTCTCGTACAATATAACTATTGAACTTTCTTGACTAGGAATGTTATAGTAGCTGTTAGTCACTCTATAATGTATTTTGCAATATCAGCTAAATCAACAAAGTAATTTTAACAATGAACAGTTCAGAACTGACAGATCTACTTTCTTGTTCACAACTGCCTATCACAGCATAGATATCATACAAGTTTGCCAGGTGCTTCCTATAGTCAGGATACCTTCACAGAAGCCGCTCACAAAAGATAAGGTCATAAAAGAGATGAAAAAAGTGCAAGCTTCATACACTCATGGTTTTATCATCAGACAAAATAGCTTTGGGTGAAGGACTGTACCGGTCACAAACAGCACACGGCAGCTTATATTAGAGTGAGAGAACATTAGAAGTTTGAAATTCAGTTTGTGCTCGTTCTTCCTGGCAGCATAAATGTAAACTTAATTTGTTAACATCCTAATACAGTTGTTCAGAGTGAAACATCACTTGTCAATTATAATAAATCAATTCAGAAATAAATTGTTACAAAGCCTGTAGCATTCTGCACTGCCAAAAGAGAAAACAGATGCGATGCAAAGACCTGGGTAGTCACTCACTGAAGACCTTAATTCAGCAAGGTACATAACTGTATGTAGGTTAACAGGCCAGTGTGACTGGTCGTGAAGGGGCAGGATTTCTTAGGCACATGGGGGAAGGGGCCCTTTCCTTCTTTCTGCCGCAACCTACAGTAGCAATAATTTCAGATCCAACCAAAGAAGGATTCTGAGGCTGTACATATGCCAGAGCCTCAGAAACTATAAATTAGCATACAAAAATTATCCTTTGTTATTTACTTTATCACAATGCCTAGGACCAGTAACAAACACACTGATAATCTTGCTCTTGAATCCTAAAAAAAACACATTGTAAGCCCAGAATCCTTGCCAGGAACCTCTCTTCAGAAACAACACTCACATAACTTTGAAACAAACCATATACAACTTAAAGTACAAATACAATGTATTTAATTCATTTAATGTAACTTACTTTTTGGCAGCACACACTATTCTTAAGAATACCAATGACATCGAACAGGATTTAACTGTCCTTCTTGAGGATTAGGTCTTTTTAAAAGATTCTATGTATATATTTAACAAGCAGAAGTCTCTAATTTTAATGGCAAGGCAAGTTTTTAGCAGGAATAAAAGAGTCTGGGTATAAAATACATGTAAATAATGCAAAAAAGAAAATCTTTAACTAAGATTTTGGTATGGAAATAGAACTCTGAGAATAAAGGTACTACATAAATTGGGAGGGATGTTTTCATACTTAGCCATATTTCGCATCTGGTGTGAGGACAAGGTAAACAACTACAGTGGCTACAGTGTCATGCAAATGGGTTTATTCTACGAGCCTTGCAAGGACAGAGAGACAGAGACAGGGAGAGAGATCTGGTGCTATCACTACCAGACTCTGTTATCACTTCATGTCATGTATATCAGAAATAATTTCAGTGAAGCCCACCGAAGTCAACTGAGACCCCTACTCTACAAATACAGTAAGTTTGAGCAAAATCTAGCCCTCAGATGACTGATTTGCTAACGTACCTGACAGAAATCAGCAGTTGTACATATTAATCCACTGCATTTTATTTCAGATTATTTTAATCATCTCAATACTTTGCTTCTTTGCAAGCAATTATTGTTTTCTGTCATACTGATTAACAATCATAATTTCTCCTGGGATAAATCTCAGTTGAAATAACTGTATGTTTCTAATTGCCCTAAGCACTCTTAAAATTATTTATCCAGCAAATGTCAGAAATAATGTACTCTTATCCTAACTTTTAGGAAAGGTTATGAATATCCATGTGTTGGTGAGTACCTACACATGTGCAAGCTGTTAACTCTCCAAAATAACGGTACAGAAGCTATTTTTGTTCATATTAAAAAACTTTGTTTAACAAAATGACATCTTGACACAATGACATTTCAGCACAGTGATCACGTTAAAAAACAGTGTCAATTATTTCTAACCATTTCAGCTACGGCACTTTTCTCCTGGGATAAAACACTGCTATGCAGCAAGTTCAGCTAGACTGAGTCTGGTCTTCCTCTTTCTCTAAATGTTTGATATGTTCTCATTATCGCACTGTTTACTTCTGAAGTCCTTTCAAGACAAGGATCACTCATTCAAATGTATTTCCTGCAGAACAGCGAAAGTGTTCTCTAAATTGTATTCCAGACTTTCCTTCTATTAATGAGTTTTATATTTATCCTAATTTTTAGGGAGCAACTCTTGTGGCACCAGTATTACAAATCATTCAGATATATTGGCTACCCAAAAGCTTTTATAGATTTAAACGAAAAAAAGAGTCTTGCATCTTTTCAGTCTTTCCCCATTAAAACTTCAAATACAAGAACTCTATTAGACATATTCAAGTACCAACCTGTAGTTCAAACTTACATAGCTCTAGGCACTTGATTAGAAAAGCAGCAGAAGCACATTTTTAAATATATTTAGATGCCCCAAACAAAGACTGCTGCTTAGTATAATTTTCAAAAATTATTTCAATGGAAATCAATAATCCATCAGATCTAAAACACCCTGCAGCGGAACAGAGAGATGACTTCAGAGACACTCTAGCAAGTTTCAAACTCTAAGTTTTAAGACTCTTCTTCAAGTTCCTATTTTGACTTAATTAAATAACAATTCTGTTCCTTCTCCACTGCAGAAATACTGTGTCTCTTACAACAATTCTTCATACAACCAAGAAAATCCCATTTTATAATGTGCAACTGAAATCATTATCATATACAGATACCATTTTCATGGGATTTCCACATACTGCTCCATAACAGGTAGCAATATATATCTGTTCTTACAAAGTGAAATTTTAATTTACCTTGTTGTAAGTAGTTTGATGCTTTTATTTGAAATAATCAACACTGCAGGTGCTTCAATATCAAAAGCAGCTAATTCCCTATTGTTGGAGGTATGTTTCCACATACATGCTGTATTATACATGGTTTCAAAACCAGTCTAGACTTCTATGAGTCAAACCCAAGAAGAAGACTTAGCAGTCATAAATAAATGCTCTTCTCTTATCCACAAGAATCTATGCAGCAATAATATTTGTCTTATCAATATTTATCCAATGATGTCATAAATGTGGCATTTGCTTCTTTTTTTTTTTCTCATCCTTTGAGAGTTAACTTGCTGCCATATAGTACACTGCTGACTTACATAGTACATAGCCTGTGAGCAACTCTGCTTTTTGGACCCGGGTTGACAACAGTTTTTCAGGGAATGCCTCAGAACTCTTCAAAAGTATTCAGAATTTTTCTGCCAAGAGCACCAAATTAGACAAAAAAAAGGCAAAATGGAACTTCATTATAAATAGAATTATAGATGTATAGTACACATGAACTAAGAACATGTGGTCATTTGTGCATTTCATATTTTAAAGAAGATTACCCTTATTAATTTGCAATTCATATTCTGTCAAATTTGAGCTCAAATTTAATTCAATCCAAGTTCAAGTTTTGTGACTTTCTAGAAAGGGGACATTACACTACTTGTTGTAACCAAATAATCTCTTTCCTCATAGCTGTGATGATAGAATTCACAATTTCATTGTTCTTAAGAAAACCGAAATGTGCTGACTGAAAAGGCTGGAGTTGCTTTGATAAACTGCTTAAAGTTGAGTAAGCTGTTTTAAGTGTTTCTCTCACTTTATAATTCTGTACGGTTAAAATAATGTTGAAACACAGCTTGCTAGTTTCTTTTTGAGATAGTTTTGTGCTTGATGACCAATTATTTAATTTCTTGATTAAAAGAAGGGTTTGCTTGTTTAACTTAGGTCACATTTTTATCCCACTAAAGTTGATGTTAATACCGACATGGATTTCAGCTGGACTGAAAATAAGGCCCAAGAGGTTTACATATGGGTTAGCAGTAAATAGAAAAAGAGTATAGGATAGACACTCTCATACTTGTTATTCTGAAAGTCTTTCTGTGCTCTCAAGTAAATGGTGAAAAAAATCACTCTGACCTTTTCAGGTATCTCCTTTTTCTTCTACAAGAAAACTGGTGGTCCTCTGTGCTCCAGTAACAGGAAACAATGAGAAAGCACAAGAGGTAAAGCACAAGGCAAATGCTGATGTTCAGAAGAAAAAGGTCTCCTCTCATCCTGCCAGGATGCAAGCTAATTCTGACTTGGCACACTTCGAAGGCTACTATCAGAAAAATCCCTTCCTTTCTTTGTCCATATTCAGCATCTGACAAAAAGTATGGAAGATGCACAGGATTCAGTTGTTTCAGCGGAATGGGATACAGATAAATGTATGGGAATCCTCACTCTCTGGAACACGAGAATCCAACACAGGTTCACAAACATGCACACAAGTCAGTAAGAGGTAACTATTGTGTTTTTGGAAGGAGTAACACTGTGAGTCCTTATGCAGATTCTTGTTATCGTAGGAGATGAAAATACATGATCACACATACATGCCCCCTACTGTCTCTGCTTACCAAAAAGAATTAATGTGTCCTTCATTTACTCGGAAAGCCTACATAAAGAAAATATAATGAATTAAAATAAATTAAAAAAAAAATAAAGGAATATGAGCTCCAGGAGAACAGAAGTATTGCCAGGGAAAGATAATGTCAGGCGCAGGGAGGGGGGGTGTCTGGTGCCAAGCAAAGCCGAGGGCTGTGCAATCACCTCTATCAGTGCTCTATCAGTGTCTACACTCCAGCCAAATCCAGAGAAAACAAGGAGTCAAAGATTCAGGTCAATAAGCTTATAGGCGATTTGCACAAACAGCTCCTCCAGCAAGGTAAAAAACAAAGTCATATTGGCTTTTCTTTTTTATTCCTTCTCTTTGAACTCCCTGGTCCAAACACACCCTGGAAATGTCAGTGTTATATGCAAGAATTTAAAGAGCTGAGCTTCTTAATCCTGTTAAGAAATAAGAACAAAGTTGCCTGTAAAGATCTCCTTATTGAGCTCAAAGTGATTATGGTATAGCTGCCTTATACTGATCCTATTTCCACTTGCTACAGCAGAAGAGGTAGAAATTTGTCATGAAATCCATTACTGAAAAGGAAGGAAACATTATTGATTAAAAGGTTTCTGGCTGGGAAAAAAAAACAAAACCAAAAAGTAAAGAAAAAAAGGCATAAATCTACTTTTTGGTCCAGAAACAGAAAATAGCAAGCATGTTGTTAGTCATTACATGCCTAACATGAAAGAAGCAAAGAATATTTACGCAGATGCACATAGGCATACACACACAAAGTCATACTCCAGAGGAAAAAGGGACACACAGAAATAATTTTCAGGGTGCTAAGAGTTTGGCTGGTACTATGGATGGTAGCATGATAGCTTTGCACAGAAAGTATGAAGGGAAAGGTAAATGCACAGAGGAATTTATCTTTGTATATGGTTTTTCTTATATGGAGAATCACACTGCAGCTGTTTCCCATATGGTTTAACACAAAAAATTCCAGTCCTAAGCTGGTCTGGCAGGCTAGCGACAAACTACTGTACATGAGTAGAGAACTTGGATCAGGTTCTGAACTCATCCCCGCCTGCCCAAGCAGAAGATGAGAATACAGCAGCAGGTATACATACACTCAGCATGCAGAAGCCCATATACTCCCTGAGTTCTCTTCTTGCTGACTTAGAACTGTAGATGAGTTTCAGACACCATCGGATTACCCTCATCTCCCTCTTCCCCCACAAATAAAGATAAGCAATGTATCAGGAACTGCAACCACGCATCAACACTGATTTGCTACGGGCATATACAGCAGTTTGTGCTATAGATCCTAAAAGCACTGCATCATGAAACAATCAATCTTCACCCCACCTTATGTATTCCCCATATCTTCCTATGTTAACTGAAGCACAGTTAACAGTGGGAAACAGAAGCCATTTGCTTTCCAGTCTGCCACCGGTAGTGTTAAGGCCACCAAATCTCCTTCCACTGAGGGCTGCCTTGTGATGGAGTAACTATGGGAAGCCTACAGCATGAGGAACAAGCACAGTAGCTGTGCCACAAGCAAAGAACGGGAGAATTCAACAGAATTGTCCTGGCAAGCATGGCAGCAAGAAATGGATATGTCTTCTTCCTGTAATTATCAGATATGTACATTCCTCCATTTGCCTCTTTCTTCTGGAAAAAGTTCCACATTTTCTCTGTGGATTGTAGTCCTTCCTCCGTTTTCTTCTCTTGCCTCTTTCCTTCTCTGAACACAGCTACTTAACTATCTACTAATCTCAAGTGAGCTCTCTCATTGCTCAAGATAACTTTTCCTTTGAAAGTTAATCCCTCATTGAACACTTTTGCTAAGAAGGTCACAATGAACTGTAACTTGTTTAGCCAGTTCCCACCCTTATGAAGTAAACAAAACTCCTATTCTCCTTGCTGCTTACAGAGAGGAAGAAGTGTTACCTCCATATGAGTATGGCAAACTTTCTAAGTAACAGATGAGAGTATTTTTTTATTTTTCCTGAGAGTATCTAGGCAGGATGACAGCAATCAGAGACTAAAAAGCCAATGATAAACTACTTCACAGACCAAATTAACTTGATTTAGTACTTTGCTTTTCATCCCATCACCTCCAACTTCTCGGCTTTTGTATTCTTCTGCTGTTTGTGCCCCCTTCTTGTATCTGCCCTCCTGCTTTATTAGCCCCATCATGCCTCCAGCTCACTACTTCTCTTGTCTCTGTTAGCATCACCTCATTTTCTTGTTCCTACCTATAAAAGACAAAAATTAATCTGTATGTACTACCTCCTACCTTCCATAGTAGGCTTTCAGCCATCTAGTCTATCACTCTTCTGCATGGGAGACAGGCTACTTTCATCTTATTCAGACTATCTAAATACTGGCGTTTATCTAATAAATCTTCCAGATCTGAATTTAACCTGAATTAATCTTAATCTGATACAGACTCTGATTTCAGATACCCACTATCTGGACACTAAAAAAAAAGTCTTCAGCAACAGAGATTCCAGGCTAATACAGGCTTTGTGTGGACAGCATCATCAGATACCCTCTTTATCTGCAGTGCAGAAATTTGTAGTAACTAAGCATAACAGCAATTTTCAAAGGCCACAAACTGACAAAATGCAATGCATTATCACCAAGGCTACCTCCTGTCAAATTTTTTGTTTCTACTCCAAAGATTGAGACCAGTGCAGCTTTGGAAATGCAGCAGTGGAAAAAACACTATGACTGTATTATTATTATTGGTGTTTCCAAAATATTCCCTTTCCTCTAATCTCACTGTCAAAACGGCAAACAAATCAAACTTCTAACTGCCATCTACTCTGAGGCTCTTCTAAAATACTCATTCTTGGATGGGAAACTTCATCTAAAATTCACAGCTGAAAGCTCAAACTGATCCCTGATAAACAGTAGGTTGCTAATTTACATTTTTGCTTTTAATATTTACATGCTTAAACACTGTTCACTTCTTCACATTTGAGTGTAAATGAAGACTACATAGGAATAATTATTCACATATAGAAAAGTTAATTGTGGTTTTGTGGTGTTGCAAAAGTGTGGGGGGAGGTGAAATTTTCCAGATTCCTTGTCATAAAAGCCATTAATGAGCAAAAGGAGAAGGGAAAAATAATAGCAAAAAGTCGTAATTTTGAAAATGGAGAAGTTGTAAAATGACATGTAGCTCAATCAATGTGATTAATTTGCTTCACACTTTGCAGAGGCTTTCGCCTTCGCCTTCTAATTCTGGCAACTATTCTGCTGAATCAATCTCACAAACCCAAATTAATAAGGTGGGTATGACAAGTATGGCTTTATAAAGGTTAGCTGTTTGCAATTTAGACAATAAGAGACAGCTCTTTGCTTATAATACAATCAGGCACAGTTTGACAGGAAAATCTCTTCAGTCAAAAAACCAAAGTTATCAAGTTGTGAACCTGTACGTCCTCTACTTTCATTCATCTGAAAGAATTGTGAGTTCAGTAAATTTTTGCCTTCAGTGCCTAGTTTGGATAGTTAAAAGCCTCTGGGTTTAGGTGATGCTGGATTTACATAGCTGGAGAAGTACGAAAAACATACCATGGGTGAAGCCTCACAAACACCTCCTCCCCAAGAGTTGTGCCATTTGTTGCCCACGTCTCTTGATTCCTGCAGGAAGCCCCACTAATCATTTGTCATCTTGTTCTGGGTCAGCTAGGAAGAAACCCCAGGGGAGGGAAATGGGGAGCCAGGACAGATGAATATTTCTATCCAATAAAATCCCCCTACTTTCTAGAACCTTTAATGATCCATGCTAGCAAGAGGAGAATGCAGAGATAGCATAAAGGATTCCCATGCCAATTCTGATATTTTCCGGGAAAAGGAAACCTGTCCCATGAGAAAACACAGATCTACACTTATTTTTCCCTCCTTTGAAGATATCTGTGGTTTACAGGCTGCCAATACTGTCAAAGAGCAAAACACAAATCAGAAAGTCAGGCCCTCAAAACAGAAATTAGAATGCATTTATTTGTTCTCTAACCTATTTGTTACATATCTCATTTCCAAGCTTTTATTCATGATATTAAAGAAAAAAATATTTTTAGGAAAAACAAGCTTATTTCTCATACCATCTTTTAACTTCAATAGTGAAGCACTACGAAGAAAAAAAAGGTTATGAATGATTAACAGATTCATGACAAAAATAATGAGAATTAGTCTCACTTTTAGTATTTACTATATAACACAGTCACAAACCCTTCCACTAAGAAAGGGCACAAAAGAAATTTATTTGCTTTCCATATTAGTTTTGTCTTCTTGGGTTTTATCCTCAGAAAAACATACGTGGCTTCATGCTAATGACACTTAAGATGTGACACTGAAGAAGTACGACATTCAACAGAAGTTGAGACATTAATAAAAAACAATACATTTCTAGTCTCCCATTCCATCCTTTTCCAGGGATATTTTCAACTTACTTCAAAGTGGGACTTTCTGTCACACTACCTCAGCTGGAAGTAGATTAAGGGTTTTATGTGACCCTTCATCCTCTGAAATTTCCTTTTCAACTTTTCTTCTGCAGCAGTTGCAGTGGATAGGTTTAAAATTCTTTTGTAACTACAACACACTCAGAAAAAAACTGCTGGGGAGTCAGAAAGTATTCAGCTTGAAGAATCAGCAGATGTCCTTAATAAAACATATGATAATCAAGATTCAGATTTAAATGTATTCCCATTTAATTCCTGATCTTGTTTAATACAATGACCTGGATTCAGTGTTTTCCTTGAAAGATGTGTTCAAAAAAGGGAAGTGCCAAGATGATAACTTGAAATTCAGCGTGAATTTGCAATATTGATTGCTATAAACAAACAAACAAAAAAATCATATATTTTTCTGAATTTCACCCAAAACAGTAGTATTTCCATTGGTGGGCCCTGGAAATGCAGCAAGAAGTACAGAGAAATAATTAAATCAAACTGATACGAACTGATAGTGCTGCATACTCTTCCATTGCTGACAGAAGAAACTCAAGAGACGCCAGTATAACCATTATGCAAATAGTGGTTTAAGTAATTATTTAGTAATGCCAGTAACAGGAACAGTACTTTTTTTCAGCTAAGGAAAATGGTGTCTGAGAGGCATGTGAACAAGTGAACGCAGAGTAATTGTAGTATTTGTTTACAGCACAGTTATAACAGTACTTAACTCCCCCTGTTTGTAAAGCATTTCTATTCATAAACTGGTCTCCCTTCACAGTAAGATTTGTAGCAGCTAAACTTTAAACTATTGACTGATTGATCTCTTAGGATGGCTTACTAAGTATCAAGAACCTGTAGTGCAAAAAGTAAATTTTTTTTTCAAAAGTTTGTAAGCTACGTAGAAGACATGTAGAAAATACATTTTCATGCCTTCCCTACTGATGACTAAAGACTCTGTAGGAAAGACTAATATTCTGCAGTCATAACATTTGACTATTCAAACGGATTTATTCTACTTTGTCCAAGACAGATGAAAATTATATAAAAACAGGAGCATATCAAGCTATCATGAGAAAAGGTATGTCAATATCTGGGAAAGAACAAAAAGACAGAGAAATCATTGATATCCAAATGCCTGAGGAGGTTGTGGACTAAGAGAAGAACATCACCACAACAATTCCAGCTATTTGATAGGCATCCTTACCTGCAGAAGACAAACAATAAGGCAATCAAGTGGAAATCTGGCATGAAGAAGGTTAGATCAATGTTCTAAATAACAGTACATGATAGTGCACTTTTTCTGTCAGCTGAATGGGAAACAGCACAACCTTGCAGACTGAACACTGGGTAAGAATGAATTGGTGTGGCTTATGCTAAAATACCTCTATTTTCAATAATTTGCAAGTAACGAATGCATCAAATAGGCATCTGCAACTTTAAAAGTTATCCTTTCAAAAATCACTAGTTTTCTACCATGCATAATAAGTTCTATAATAAGCTCTATTTTAATCCTAGAATCTACAGACACAATCTGTTTTTCTAGCAACGTCTCCTAGGCAAAGAAGCAGTAAACAGACATGCTGCATTGCTAGCTTCGGTTCTGATAATAATTGACTTCTGAGGCCTGGTCGCTACAGTTGAATATGTAGAAAATAACTTTCTTGTAGGAAAACATTAAAGACAAGATGATTCACCTCCCTGAAAAGTACATCTTCCAACACATTTAAATATTTACCCCTTACCAGACTTAACTCCACAAGTGACTCATTTTCCTACTTTTAAGGTACTGTATTAATAGGACTCTTTGTACATTTTAAACCAAAAAATATTTTTGACCAACTGGACACAGTTTGGCCAGTATTCCCCTCAAGAGGTGGGCTACAATGATTACCTTTATTACAAAAGTATTCCACTTCTTCACAGCTCAGATTTTCAGGCTCAAACTCTGCAGAAAAGCTTTCCTCCAACGGAAAGTCTTCTTTTGAGATAGTATCATTTTCCTCAGACAGGCACTCTTCTTCTTCATCCTCAATGGCATCCTCAAGGGGCCCTTTAAAAAGAATCAGGAACACTGTGGCAAAACCATCTAACAGGACAATGTGAAATAAAACCTTAGTGAACTTATAACTGGAGGTCTTTAGCTAGTTTCTCCTTCCACGGCTGTGTTCAGCATTTATTAGAATTGGCCAAATAACATTTTACGGAAATTGAAATTGAAAGTGACTGTTTTCCTGATGACTTCAAATCAGAATATGCAATGCGTTATTAATAATATGTATTAATAATACTTGCCATGGGCGTTTTTACGTTATTCATCGGGCTCTAGTATTAAACGCAGACAGTTTTAACAATGGAAATCAAAACTATATTTATAAAACCGCGTAAACAGTGAAGAGTCTTCTGTTGTTTGTTAGTCATTGGGTTTTGATGCTGAATTACAGTACTTAATAGGTTCTCTTTACAGGCTTCAGTTCTCGAGTTAACAGTACTGAGACAGTGAATTACTACAAAGGTATTGACAGTATAAATTTCAACTTATTCCGTTATTTTGCTTCAACCAGCACCTGACGGTATCCGTGATCATTCTCTAATAGACTCCCAGTCAATGGACAGGACTCAGACAGACTATCACTTCATTTCACAGAGGCCAAACAAACATCGTGGTAAACTACTAGCCAAGGGCTACAGAAACATAAGCCAGTTACAGAAGCGGGGCATGAGTCGGAATTTGAAATGGAAGCCTGAGATCTTTGATTCTTCTTCAAGTTACCTAGACATACTATTGCTACAGATCCTCTTGAGCCAGTGCCTGACAGATCTATAATACATAACACCTAGGTTACCAAGTGGAATGTACTCAAAAATTAAAATTTCTTCTTTCTTCTATACACACACTTCACAATCATTGGTTAATAGTAACTATTTGCTAAAGACACCTCTTGTGCAGGTGTAGGTTTTTACTCTAGATTTAAATAGAGATTTGAAATAACTGAACATATTTTAATTTAACTAAGATTTTATTAAATGTCAGGATGTTTCAAAATCCATCTTAAGACTATTTCAAAAGAGAGATTTCATTATATATGGTTGAGGCTTGAAAAAAATTACATATTTCACTCTCCAATGAAAGCACAGCCTCATTTATAATTGACAGAGTATTTCTTCCTCAAAATGAAAGCTTGCTAGCTAATGAAAAAAAATGTAATTTGTATTTATATGATAGTTTTCCAGTATTAAATACACTATTCCTATATAATCTATCATGCTGAGATATAATACATACATGATTCTGTTGCATTCGATGAAAAGGAAGGGATAAATTTTTAAAAGAAATCAAGTATTGACTACACTCTAATTTTATGTAATTTATTATGAACCAGTGACTACTTACATTTATTAAAACAGCAAAATTCACTTTAGGCTAGGTTGTGTAATTCTTGCTTCAGAGAATATGATGGTTACTTTTTATTGAAATTGATTGTGATTCCCAGCTGGGATTCCATAAATTAATATAGCTTTCTATCTTTCATAGAAATATGACTATTTGCGCCAGCTGAGAATCTGACCAAATGAACCCACTTTTGTGGACACATACTCACCAACACCAGCTGTCATTCAACAATATATCTCCTAAAATAAGAGGCTATTATTATGGCTGAAGAAATAAAAGATTCTCACTATCAAAGTATCCATTACTGTTAATTCCACCTTCTAGCCATGTTGGGAAAAAATCCAGCAACTGCATATCACAGGGAATGAAGAGTGGATATCTACACTGTATGGAATGGAGAACAAAGCACTAGCACACACTGAAGCAGTGCACTGCAGCTAAACATGGGCAGTTTGGGCACCTTACGTGCGTCCAGTTTCATGGCAGAAATGAAAGCACACGGGGTTCTGCACAAACTGTCAAAAAATACCTTTCAGATTTCATAATATTATTAAGATGTGACATTGTCTGTAGAGCCATTTATTGGTGCGTACTCCTGGTTACATCTGGATAAATAAACTAGGAAGGAAAAACACAATGAAACAAAAAATACACTATTTTAGGGAAATGTAAATTTCTGCCATGTATAAAGATGGATAAATACCATGTTTTGCATCATTTCAGAAGCAGCCATATGCCTTTAATAAATTTTCCAAATATTTTAAATTTGGGGGAAAAAAACATTTCATTTGGGGGAAAGCCAACATTTCAGTGAAAGTCGATTTCCTGCTAGTCATTTGACTTTTTCAGTAAGTGTCTTGCAAAATACAGCAAAAGCAATATACCTGCAAGTAATCCAACTGACATGTGTACATGACATTTAGGTCTGTTTCTAGTTGTTAAACCGGTTTGTTTGATCAGGTCACCAGCACGCAATCAGCAAGCTAATAATCACCATACGTTAATTAAGGAAAGAATAGAAGTGCAGTTGGTATGCTTTCATTTGCAGCAGTCATGGAAACACACACCTTATAATTTCCATTGACACTGTCTCCACGAAGGCAGAAGGAAAACAATGTATGCACCAGCTCCATAGCAAAGGTTCAAATCCCTGTCATTTTTTGGGTTGGGACTTCATTTTCCAAACAAATCTCAGACCAAAATAAATTCCTGACAAATGCTTCCATAGGTACATCCTATGTATGAACAGGTATATAACATTTCCTAAAGTTACATGTCCAAGCATCTGAAAATATAAATGTAACTGTTGTCACATCCAAACGAGATCAGAGGTATGCATGCATCTACACCGGGTTTTGCTTTGCGTATGCCAACCCACATATAAAAACTAGTGATGTTTATCCAGTCGCATATGGGCATGCATCAGAGCTTTAAGTAACAGTTCACCTCAGTGGCTGACATCAGATGTTGCACTCCAAAAACCAGCATGACTTTTGTTGAAATTGCACGATCTGTGCATAAATATTTTCCTATGTGTCATGCTGCTGCTGCCTTGTCTAATTCACCCATCTACAACCTGATCCTTGGGACAAATTCTGTCTTATTCATCTTGAGTCACCTTTTATTTTAAGTGTTCAGATACATTCAGCTCATGCCCAGAGCTATAAACTGATAACTTTATTTTAACTGATAACTTTGACTAAAGAGTAAGGCATTGTTCAACATGAGTAAGACCAGTTCACAAGAATAACAGCAAAATTAAGTATTTCTTCATTGCTCGTTTCGTATGAACTGAAAATAGCCAGATTTCTGTGGCTATTTTTAATTATCACTCAAACATAGAGTGGGTTAAAGAAAACAGTAAAATCAAAAGCCACTTACTAGTAAGTATAAGCAGATTAAACTCTCTATTCTTGACTACTCCATCTAATTACTTGGACATAAATAAGACAATGAATAAAAATAAATTTTCAGAATCTCACAATAAAGATTGTATGGAATTACATATTCTTGACTAATGCAAACACATAAACTCTGCAGGTTTATGTTTGCCTAATTTGGCCACGTGCTTCCAACCACCTCTTCCTGGTATCAGTAAATCAAGTCAGCTAGAGAACTAAGAACTTATCTGGTTCAAAAACATACAGGTCAGTTTTCAAAGGTTACTAGCTCCTCTATCCAGGGAACAACCTATACAGCATCTACTCAACTTCTTCCCTGATTTAAAATACTTGAAAATACAGGGTTATACAGACAAAAACAAATAAGCCTTTAAAAATAAGAGAGTTTCTTTCAACTGTTTTCTCTGATAGTGCTTTTTTTCCCCAGTTTTTATTACGTTGATATATTACCTTCAACAGTCCGAATACAGCTTAATCAGTTACTTTAGTACTATACTTTACCATCTACATTTCTTTTAAATTTTTGATTCAATTTAATAGTATTGAACTCATTACTTACACTGATCATTTTATTAAGCACCTATGGCACAGCATGTACTATGTCTGCTTTTATTTCAACTGGAACAGGGTCAAAGTCCCATTCCTGTTCTGCCGAAAAATGCTTTTCAGTAACTGCTGATTAAGTGTGACATTACAACCAACAACTGCCATAATGACACAGCAATGCAAATCCAAATAATTCCTACTACTGAAATTCATCTGAGTGTCACAGTGATCTGACAGTAAACAGCTCTGAGATATGATGAGACTCTTAAATAAAACATTAACATTTCAAACTGAAATGATTTAAGAATTTAGTTGAATAGTTAATTCCAGACAGATAGTCTAGATGTTTGTCTTCTCATCTCAGCAATTCTTTTCCTATTAGCACTTTGTAAAAGAATGTGATGTAATTTAAGGAGAGGTGATTCTGAAATGCTTCAGATTAGCTACATGATAAACAGTTAAGAATTCCCAAATGCCCTAGATAAAAACTCAATTTCTAATGTTAAATGGGGGTACTGAAAGTCTCCATTACTTCATTCTAGACTATGCATGAAGCCCTGAAAAAATTATTTCCTCTATGAAACAAGCAAATACTTGTCTTGTACACAACACAGGAGATTTTGAGGGGTGTGGTAGTTTACTTATTCACTTGGTACTTACTCATTTCATGAATATTTATTGGTATGACCATAAATCTCAAATATTTTTTCAAATAACATAGATAAACAAAAGGCAGTAGAGAACAGTAGAACTAGTGACAGCAACGAAGGAGTCAATGTGGCAGAAATCTGTATGGCTTCATGGACACAGTAGTCCTCTTCGAAAAATCATCACATATAATTTGATACAAATAACAATATCTACTGAGGAGAGGCTGATGAGTGAGCTGCATGTGCCTTCATGGAGAAAATTACTTCTGATTGAGGCCACTTGGCAGCCAGGTGTGGGGAAATCTGAACTGCGCTCCCTAATTTGTACCAGATTTACAGACACTCAAGCACATATTTTTAAGCACTATTAATGTATTAAATGCTAAAAAAATAAACAAACCTTTCTCAAATAGTCATATACTTCAATATAAATGCAAACGCATAGATACAAACACACAAAGATAGCTAGCTAAGTGGCAATCTTTACACAATGAGTAACAGATGCTACCTCAACACTTGGAAGGATAGGCCACATTTAGCAAAACAAAACCAACACTGTAAGAATTTTAGTAACATGGAAAAGTGTGAGAATGAACCACCAAAAAAGGGTTAACGTTCACTTAACAAAAGACGCTTTTGCTACAATAAACACTCCTCTGAACACAAATTTGAGCATCGGACCCCTTGAGCATGTTAGTCCTGATACAGCAGTGCATGACTCCAGTTTTATGGTACTATAACCATAATGAAATAATTGAAATTCAGTAACATTAAACTGGGTAAGTTCTGTAATCATTTCTCATAGTGAAATTCATCAGACTTCTCCCTAGATGAAACCACTTAAATGCATGTTCAAATTAAGCACATGCTTATATGCTTTCCTGTCCAGTCCTTTGTGCTTAAAATGCATGTATCCTACAGTGGGAAAGCATCAATGAAATAATTATCTCATGAAAATGTGAAGTGGTTAGCTTCCTTCCCACCTACCAATATTCTCCTACATCCCCAGAGCAGCAACATAAATCAGTGCTCTTAACAAATTAAGAATGCTTCAGAAAGCCTACAATACTTGACAGTGAGTGGCTGGGGAGAGGTTAATGAGTATAATTAGTAGTAGTAGCATTAAATAATAACAACTCCAATAAATCAGAGAGGCCTGAAATTCAGTGGATCAACATCATGCATTTTGCATGTTCTGTGTGATCCATCCAGTATTTCCTAGGAAAACATGCTGCGACACACAGATTATCCTCAGCTTATGGTAAAATCTAGGTATGTGATGGTCTCTGATTACAAACAGAGGGAAAAGCTTCAGAAAAATCAAACCATTTGTCTCCTGTTTCAACAAGAACATTTTCTTCTAAATATAATTACATAAGAAAACCAGCTGGCAAACACTTTATACTGATGCACATGTGGAAGACACATAAGGAACTTTTTTCCTAAAAATTCAGTCAGGAACATAAAAAATATGAAAGAGGGTTCGACTTATTTCATTTTAAATATGGTAGTGGGGGTGAAGACACCATGCAGTAGTTCAGAGTTTGCTTCCTCCTGGGAAGATTTCTATACCAGACTTCTTAGCTACTTCTTCAGCCTTTCAGTTAACTCAAAGGAGTGGTTGTTTCCAACCACTATGCTTTTAGAGCAGCCTGGAGACAAGTTTAACAGCGATCTGAACAACCCCAACAAAAACACTCCAGCTTCTCCTTCTTTTGGGGAAGAAATTTTTACAAGATACTACCAAAAATATACTCCCAAGTTCCTTGCTAGAAATCTGGCTTTCTCTTGGGTTTTGTAGAAACTTTTTTAAGTGTCCAGGCTCAAGTATGTCAGACCCTGTATGTTCAATCAGGGTGAAGACATGGACTGATAAAATACGGGAGATGAATATATGCTGTAGCAATCAGAATGAATTTTCAGTTTCTATCGACCACTAGGACTGCCAGATACTGTTCAACTACCAAGACTTTCAATATTCCCCTGAGAAGGAGAACCTCCAGCTAGAGGTATCTAGATGAATCACAGAAATGGAAGTACACAAGTCTGCAGCTAACATTGTAGATGATAATAAATGAAAATGGTAATAGAAGTTTTCCTATTAAACTAGTTGCTCCCCCCACCCCAACAACCTGACCCCATGACTGTCGACGCTACTTCTCTCTCTTGGTTTTTAGTTAATAGTGAACCCAATTTTCAGTTTTCATCATAAAAAATACTGCCTCTCCCTTCCTCCCTGTAAGAACTGAAAATATTTTAATCACATAAGCCCACGAGAATAGAGAGAAACGGGCAAGCGAAGTGCCTAAATACTTTTCTGTTTGACGGTAGATGGCAATACCTAATGTTGACAAACTGACCACTGCAGGAATAGCTTAAAAAATAAGCACGCTGTTGGCAGTAGGTGACTGAAGGGCAAACTGGGAAATCAGTTTAGAAAAAATCTTAAATATACTTAAGAAGGTCAATACTTGTCAAACAAATCACTCCCACTTTTAAGGAAATCCTTCCCTCTTCAGTCCATTGAGTTTTCTATTTAGCTTAACTAAGTTATTTCTGTAATTTCTGTTACTTTTTTATAGCTATACTCAAAGAGACGCAATGCTACCTGTGCACATTGAACCTCTCCAGTCTGTTATGTGAATTGGCTGAACTTCAAAAGTTTTGTCCAGATTGGAAGATTGCACCAATTTGTGAGTGACTCCTTACATCTTCATTGTGGCACCCAAGCAGAACAAACTATTTCTCACTTTCAGACTGGGAGAAACTTTATGACCATGATTTAACAATATAGAAAGAGGAATGGAAAAAAGCTGCTCTTTGGACACTATAAATCCACACCAACCTGACGTAATTCAGCTTAACAGCAAGAATAAAGTATAAAAGTATATTTCTGTACCCCCCCAAAAAAGGAGCTATTTTTAAACACGTAAGTTCTTCCTGCAACCACTCACTTTTAACATAAGTTGCATCAGGGGATCTGGTAGGAAAGAAACATTTTTATTAATTTTCCCCTTATCTGTAAGAAGAATGCTGATTTTTTTTTCTTCATTTACGTTCCTTGCCTGCAGGTAGCAGACCAAGAAAATCATATAGCAGAAATTTTTCCTTTTGATTAATTTCTTTCCATGTGTTATGTTATTTCTTATATATAATTGATTTTAGGTTTTGCTCGTAGCTGTACATCTTTTTTATATCTGTACCTACTGCCTTCCTTCAATCAAGAAAGTTGAAGGAAATTACCTGAATTTTGTTAAGTTTATTAAAAAAAGAGCTCTGTGAATATTTAAATTGAGTTTTGAAATGCTAATACAAGAAAGATATTAGAGAATTTTAATAGTAGGTTCAATTTGACCCACTGACTATTGTAGAAAGGGTCAAATTTTATTCAAATTATTTCTTACAGCAAAAAATATGAACCCTTTGATTTTATAAAAGTAGATTAATATTCTTCACTTCTAGGTCTTTTGGCTCTTCAGTGCATGACAGCATTAACTGTGATTGTATATAAACTTTTCAAAGACCTTTAAATGTAACAGCAATTTGGAACTTCACTTTCATTTATCCTCTCGTCTTCTTTTCTCTTACCATTATCCAAGAGGCCACAATAAAACTGACAGTACCTATAGCCAGTTTGCTTTCAGAGCCAAGGCCAGAATATTTCCAATCAATAAAAGTGAAATAATGAAAAAGTGACCATTCAAAACATGCTTAGGGAGACATTAATTTCAGAAAATTCTAAGCAAGTGTACCATTAATGCCAAAGTTTCATTTGCATGGGGAAAAAGAAAAAAGATGTGCATGGAACATGAGCTGCAAAGACCCTTGCAGTTAAATGTCAGATCTCAGTTTTCAAATAAGGGCTCATGCCAAAATACAGGTTTAGTCCTCCAACACTCTTATGCATAAAAGAGTCACCGCAATTCTTCTACTGTTGGGGTTCTGTTTTGCAAGGTGCACCTTGTTTGGCTCATAGAAGTCAGAAAGGACATATTTATACTGCAGGTGAACCTGAGGGTTTATCGATTTTACCTCAACATGAGCACAGAGAGAATACTAAAAAAAGGCAAGTGGTGTGTGGTACTGTTATTACACAACGAGTACAGGCAGAACTAATCATGAAAGATCATACTCATTTACCAAATGAAGAGTATGATGTTTTGGCAAAGAACTAAAATTGTTTTGAAATACAAATGTTATGAAAGGCACTTACACAATCTTCCTCTCCTCAAATCTTCCCACCTGCTGGCAGTCAAAATGTTGCCATACTATAAAACCCTCAAGGTAGGGATCTTTCTCTGTGTGTCTCTAAATGCCATAAGGAACAACTTTTTTTTTTTTAAGATACAATGCATACGGCGACAATAAAAAAGATTTAATAGTTGCAACTTCATTCTGGAATTCCTACTCCCAGGAATAAAGGTCAGTGGAATTTTTAATAGTGACTTCCTTGGTACTATGATGCCAATGTAACTGCAAAACTGGTAGCAATGAAGGTATGAATTCAGAAGCATCTTAACTGATCCCGTGTCACTGTATGAAAAAAACTACAAAGTTTGTTTCAGTACTCTAAAGAATGAAACAGAAGGTTATCTGGATCTAGAATTAGCAACATTGTTCTGTCTTCTGACAAAAAGTGATAGTAGAAGTTTCCTCTTGGGAAGGGCTTTTTTTAAAAGTATTAATTATGATGTATTTATATCATTTGGAAAAATAACAGAAATAACAGTAGCTGTTCTTGCTCTAGGGTAAAGTGGGTAACTGAAATATAGAAAGTGATTTAGACTAGAAAAAAAGGGGGAAGAGGTTTTTGCACTGGCACTTTAATTTAGAACAAACATTGTACTATTATATTAGAGAGCAAGAAAACAGAAATACTCACACAAAAAAAACCAAACCCAAATCATTAACTACTTTCCCACACGAAAGATGTCAAAGAGAAGTTGTTTCCAGTTGAAACCAGATTTTGGAAACTATTAACAGGTGCTAACAATGACAAAAGTAATTTCACAAACTGTACCACTAATTGTTCTAGCCCTGTTCCTCCTACTACTGTCCCATCTTGATCATCCATTACTAATTTAATCAGCCGCACTTGCAGCCTCTGAGATTGACAATGGACTCTTCTCTGAAGCGCTCATTGTTAGAAGGTGGCATCTCAGTCAGTCAAGATTGTAACTTCTTGTACACTATAGATCATAGCATAAGAAATTGGGAGGATCAAATTTTCAGAGAGATCTTGTCGAACACAAAGATATGGAGAAGAAGACTTACTGTCCGTCTTAGCGGTAGTAATTCTACCTAGTCATAACAGCTTCACAACAGATGCTCCACAGCAGATGCTGTTCCGTGTATTTCTGGTGGTACGAGAGGAGGAAGAGAAGAACAGAGGTGACAGGATGAGTATCCTGACTCAACACCCTACTAAAATCACAGCAGCGACACAGAACTACCACAGTGCCAGAGTGCACCAATTTTCCTGAAGGGAATTTTTAACTAAAGCCTACAAAGCAAACAGGAGGTTGGGCATAAAGCTCTCAGAGATGGATCTGTGATGCTTCTAGATAATCTTCTACATTAGAAGTAATTTTGCAATGGTAGCTTATCAGTAGTTTTATTAAATGTAACATAGAGCAAACAAGGAAAATTTCCTGTTTGCTTATACAGAAATATTATCCCTGAAGCATTTTTCCCTGCATTATGGTATATTTTATAGTTTTAAACCCATCATTTATTTCTGTATGATTCATATCTGCTAACTTTTACAACACAATTTTTGAAACTACTGGCAATCTAATTTGAAATACTGGCAATGTAATTTGCCCCACGATACATGGCTAACATTGATGCAAGTATTATCCAGTTCCAGTGGATTGTTTCAGCTACGTAAGTATTTGAAAATAATGTTTAAATTTACAGGCTTAAAAAAAGAAGAAATGAAAGAAAGCACCATTTGTGTAAGAAGATGGCTTCTTAATTCTGTGTCTTTCACTAAAATTATATGTATCTATAAAATAAAAATACAAATATTTGATGCTTTATACATCTATGAGAAGTGTCACTAATTTTTCTATCTATACAAGTGTATAAAAAAGAAAAAATGTATGAGATATTTGGAACTTTTCGGTTTTTTAAACATATGTTCATATTGTTTTCTACAGGTAAGGTATTCTAAGTTTTGATAATTCACCTCTCCGGTAAAGGAAACTCCCTCCTCTTGTATCTTATAATCAATAAAGCATATGAAAATTAAAGGTGCAATTTTAGGAAAATACTCAGACTCCCTTTTCACTTTGTTTTACTCCTGTAGGGTTTTTTTTAACTCAACCTATGAGAAAAAGGAATAGACACATCCACACCAACCAGTCAACACCTGTCAAATAACATCTATGGCATGCTGCTCCGAACAGTCCAATGAAATCCTCTGAGGATTCAGGATCTAGAAATTTTCAGTGAGTCCTTTGCTCCAGACACAGCAAACTCTGATCCTGGTAAGCAACAGAAGCTTCTTTGCATGTCCTAATTGCAGAACCTCAAACATGTGAGTAACACACTCCTTGTTACTCAGGAAGCCTTTCTCTCCAGCCTATCTCCTTTACCAAGTACTGCTATAACAAAGCATCTTCAAACACCATACCCCAAATAGGATGAATTATCCTACACATGGCCAAGTCATGCTCAGAGCATAAAGCTTTTCAGAGCAATGAAGGCTGCAAAAGTTCACTCTCTACCTCCAACTCCAACAGAACCCTTACTCCAAACACAGAACTTCTCTGGCAATCACACGAGTAGTGAGTGATTTGCTCAAAATTAGGTATTTGCTAATCACTGTTCTCACTTACCTGCTGGAGGGAAAAATGTGATGCAAGTAGGAGCACTTTGAAGCCACTAATGATGCTGCTGCAGTGTATTTAATGGCCAGCATGTTAGCAACGATGAAAGAGGAACCTCACATCAAGTACATTAAGGGATCAGAGGAATACATACTCATTACTCACTGTAATTTTACATCCCCAGTTTCAAGACAAAATACTCACATCTTTCTCATACAGCAAGACACCCTATACTGCTATAGAAAATTAAGGGGTCTTTTTTCTTCTGTTTATTTAATATTTTCTATTTTTGTATGTAGCTGCAGATTACTCCTGTTCATCTTTTGTTTCTAGCTGCATTTCCTCAGATGGAAACTGATCTCTCAACTCTGTACGTCATCATGCAATTAAATCAAAAAAGCAGAAAAAAGGAATCTGGACATTTTAGGTCCAGAAATCAGCCATGAACTCATGACTTCTCTCACAGGTTGCTATTTCTCTTCAAATTACTATTGTTTTTTTCCCGTCTTTTCTAATTCTGCTGGGTTTGGCTGGGGTAGAGTTAATTTTCTTCATAGTAGCCTGTATAGAATCATAGAATCATAGAATGATTAAGGTTGGAAAAGACCTCTAAGATCATCGAGTCCAGCCATCAACTCACCACCACCGTGCCCACTAAACCATGTCCCTAAGCGCCTCATCTACAAGTCTTTTAAATACTTCCAGGGATGGTGACTCCACCACTTCCCTGGGCAGCCTGTTCCAAGGCCGGACCACTCTTTCAGTAAAGAAGTTTTTCCTACTATCCAATTTAAACGTCCCTTGGCACAACCTGCGGCAGTG